>NC_058130.1:556407965-556408653 GCF_016433145.1 Gracilinanus agilis | reverse complement strand
ATTAATCAAAATTATTTTGATTATTAATCAAAAAACAAGACTTGGGGGCAGCTGGGTAGCTCAGTGGATTGAGAGCCAGGCCTAGAGACAGGAGGTCCTAGGTTCAAATCTGACCTCAGACACATCCCAGCTGTGTGACCCTGGGCAAGTCTCTTGATCCCCATTGCCTACCCTTACCACTCTTCTGCCTTGGAGCCAATACACACTATTGACTCCAAGACGGAAGGTAAGGGTTTAAAAAAAAAAAAGACTTAATGGGGCACTATAGTACTGCTATAACTGTACACATACATATAAAACTCCTTTACACTAAGAAAATTGCTGAAATAAAGAGAGAAAATTTCAGGGAAGAATACTTTTTCCTCTCCCTCTCTCAAGTCAGGCAACAGGAGAAGAAAAAGCTGCCGGTCTGCCGGTTAAGCCATTTGGCCACATAAATTAAGTAGGAGATCAGGAGATTACAGAAAATAACATGACTTGTGTGCAGCCATTAGTAAGTAGTGGGGGAGGAGGGTACCTTTTCATGGAAAACTGCCCAGGACACATCACACACATTTCCTGGTACAGGTGTTTATCAGTGCTGCCTACTCAATCATTCTGTATCAAATGAAACAACTACTGGGGAGAAATGCTTCTCACTAATGAAGCATATGTAAAGATGTAATCTGACTATAGTTCCGCTTTAAGA
>NC_058130.1:556389532-556407917 GCF_016433145.1 Gracilinanus agilis | reverse complement strand
CAGTGCTGCCTACTCAATCATTCTGTATCAAATGAAACAACTACTGGGGAGAAATGCTTCTCACTAATGAAGCATATGTAAAGATGTAATCTGACTCTAGTTCCCCTTTAAGAGCAGGTAGGAAAGTTAAAAACAATAACAATCCCCAAAATAGGGAATGCAGACCCCATGAATGCACTGAGATAAAGCCATGTAAATCAGAGGCAGAGGGGTAGAGAACGTAGACAAAAGTGATCAATCACTATACAGAACCCCAAGATTTCAGTAACAGGTGTGGAAAGAGTAAAAGGAGGGAAGAAGAGGAACATGCAGCACACCTGCCAAGCCGAACTAAGGACCAGGATTCGTCTCGTGTGGCAATATCAATGAGGGAGCTTCTATCTTAGAAGATAGTCGTGGTACTGAAAGGATCACATGACATATCATGTGACGCACGATGTCAGGTGTAAACTGTTAGTTACTGTGCCATGGTTGACTTTATGGTTCCTGCAGAAAGAGCCATATCTGGCCCTCAAAAGAGCCGGATATGGCTCGAGAGCAACACATTGCCGACCTCTGATCTAAAGCTTTGTTATTTACTCGCTCAGTGTCTTTTGTTCACAATGAGCCAAATAAGTCATACAACCAGTTTTTTTTATGATTCACGCCCTCCTTCAGTTATAGTGTCAAGCACTCCAATGAGAATACTACCTATACTGAGGCAAATTACAAGTACACAAACTGAGTCTTTGAGTGATAGTTCAAGACAAAACCAGTCTTTTGCATCCTGAATGAATGCATTCATTCATCAATATTTATTAAGTACCTACTAATACAAGACAAAACCAGTCTTTTGCATCCTGAATAAATTCATTCATCCATCCATATTTATTAAGTACCTTCTATGTGCAGTGCGCTGAGCTCAAGGACTATTCTGATTTGAAAGCAACTCCAGCATTTTCCCCACAGAAGCAATTGCCCAATTGTTACATTTGCTCTATTACAAACACCAGGACCACCCAAATGAAAGGTTACACCAAATGCTTTTATTTGGCAACCATGAGTAGTCATGTTCTTTCTCTATGTGTGTTGCAAAACATAAAGGCACCACAATACCATATATCATATTTCATCAGAATGTCTCCCAGAAGAATTCCAAAGTACATCCCTCAGTTTTGTTTCTTTAAAAAAAAAAATGAAGATTAAATTTTCATTTTGGCGATTCTCTTTTCCCCAACGATATATACTTGGATAGATATACCTACATCCTTTAACATAAATTATCCAGTGTTTGGAAAGATGCTCGGGCCAATGTGAAATAAAAGAGAGAGTGACCTGACTGGCAAATGGAGATGTGGGATGCTGAGTCTTCAAATGGCTGTGCTCAGAACATCTGTGGGAAGCCAGGGAAACCACTGAAATATGAGCTCCCAAGGTTGAAGACATCCTAACCTAAAGCATCAAGCTAGGAGCTGGGAGAGCTGGCCCCTGCCAGGAGCTGCTGTGTACAGTCTCCAACTCTTGGGTGGCAGCAAAATTGTTCTCGGGCTGCTTGCTCTAGAACCACTACCCCTGAGTTGTTTTGGAGCCAGTTTAAAGCTATAATAGAACTGTTAGAGAATTCTGTCACCAACATTACCCAACTATGGCAGAAACATTATAGGACCACAAGGAGCTTTTTTAGAAACTTTACAAAGCTATTCTGAATTGTGATTATAATTTTCCATTTAAATCACAGGACTTGGTGCAATGGACTTAGAAGTTGTAGATTATGAATACCTGATTTTTCACAGGAAGAAACATTGCCTAAGATCATACAACGATTAAGTGTCTCAAGAATATTTTGAATTCAAACCTTTCTGAATCCAAGTCCATCATTCCTTCCATGTCATATTCCCACTCTAGTAATCAGTTATAGACTATAGCTATGGCAATATGTCCATCTTAGACCTAAAGGCAGCCACTTCTGCCGAGCATTCTGCCATGTAGATGAAATACATGCTAATTGTATAAACTAAACAATCTCCAAGGTTGCTTACAAATCTAGCGGTCTATGATTCCATGGTTTGACCAAAACAAGCAAAGATCAGAATTGTTTTAGTCATCTTGGACTCTTTGTGTCGTGACCCCATTTGGGGTTTTCTTGGCAAAGATGCTGGAGTGGTTTGCCATTTCCTTCCCCAGCTCATCTGATAGATGAGGAAACTGAGATAAACAAGGTTAAGTGACTTGCTCAAGGTCACACAGCTAGTAAGTATTTGAGGTTGGATTTGAGCTCAGGTCCTTCTAACTCCAGGGCTAGTATTCTATCCACTGAATCAGTTAGCTGCCCACTCATGCAATATTTATAAAACTATTATATTCAGAAGCAAAATGCATAAACCTAAACCTTATCTTAGTGACTTAAAGGGTTATATGAGGTATAGAAGGGATATAGAAGGACAGTATAGTGGAATGAACCCTGGTCTTGCCATCCGAAGACCTGAATTCAAGTCCTGGCTCCAAAATTTATCATCTTTAAAAGATATGGCAACTTAGGGCTAGCTGGGTGGCTCGGTGGATTGAGAGCCAGGTCCTGGGTTCAAATCTGTTCTCAGATACTTCCTAGCTATATGACCATGGGCAAGTCATTTAACCCCCATTGCCTAGCCCTTCTACCTTGGAACCAATATACCATAGTAGTTCTAAGACAGAAGGTAAGAGTTAAAAAATGAAAGGATATGAGAACTTCATGTACTTTTAGAGTCAAAGGTCTGATAGGGCAGTCAAGAATAGTCGTGTGAATTCCCTGGCAGCTTTTGAGAAGGATTTCTGCTAGCCACAAGTTGAGGGAGTTGCAGGCTACCCTATCTTCAAATTACCTGCCATGTGTCTCTTTTGTATATATAGTTTAGTGATTACACATGAATGGGTATATGGAGACAGAATTGAAGTTATGACCTTGTACTCTGAAAAATTATAAGAGCCATCAGAAGTCTCATCAAGGGGCAGCTAGGTGGCTTAGTGAATTGAGAGCCAAGCCAAGAGTGGAAAGTCTAGGGTTCAAATGTGACCTTAGACACTTTCTATCTGTGTGACCCTGTCCAAGTCACTTAACCCCAATTGCCTAACCCTTACCATTCTTTTGCCTTAGAAATGAAATCAGCAGTTTGGTGTCCCAATATTCCAACATCCCCTCCAACATTTGTCATTTTCCTTTTTGGTCCCATTAACCAATCATATAAGTTGTGAAGTGATACCTCAGAGTTGTTTTAATTTGAATTTTTCTAATCCATAGTGATTTAGAGCATTTTTATATAACTATTGATAGCTTTAATTTCTAGTTCTTTTACCCTCTGGTATATCATATTGCAATCTCTTTTTACCTCTCCCTTCTACTTTCTCTCAGTACAACTATCTTTCTTACCCCTTAATTTTATTTTTTTAGCTATCATCTTATCATGGTTATCCCTCTTTCTCATCCCTTAATTTAATTTTTTAAATAACATCCCATTATATTCAACCTACACCCTTGCCCTCTGTCTGTATACTCCTTCTAACTGCTCAAGTAATGATAAAATTCTTAGAAGTAACAAGTATCATTTTCTGATGTAGAAATGTAAATAGCTTAACCTTATTGAATATGAGGTATTGTTCCACTTTCCTCTTTACCCTTTTATGCTTCTCTTAAATCTTATATTTGAAAGTCAGATTTTCTATTCAGCTCTGATCTTTCCATCAGGAATGCTTGAAAATCCTCCATTTCACTTCATATCTAATTTTTTCTTGCAAAGAATTATACTCAGTTTTCCTGGGTATATGATTCTTGGTTGTAATCCTAGCTCATTTCCCTCTGCTATTCCAGGCCCTCCAATCCTTTAATGTAGAAACTGCTAAATCAAGCATTATCCTGACTGTGGATCCATGATATTTGAATTGGGGGGGGGGGGGCGGCTGGGAACAGTTCTGGCTACTTACAAGATTTTCTCTTGACCTGGAAGCCTGGACTTTGGCTTTAATATTCCTGGGAGTCTTCATTTTGAGATTTTTTTCAGAGGTGATCAGTAGATTCTTTCAATTTCTATTTTATTTTCTGGTTATAGGATATCAGGGCAGCTTTCCTTGATAATATCTGGAAAATATTATGTCTATGGTCTTTTTTGATCATGGTTTTTTAGGTAGCCCACTAATTCTTAAATTACTCAACCTACTTTCGAGGTCAGTTATTTTTCCAATGAGAGAGTTTAGATTTTCTTCTATTTATTCATTCCTTTGATTTTGTTTCATTGTTTTTTGATGTCTCATGGAATCATAGCCTTCATTTGCCAAATCCTAATTTTTAAGGAATTAATTTCTTCATTGAGCTTTTGTATCTCCTTTTCCATTTGGCCAGTTCTGTTTTTTAAGGAGTTTTTCTCTTAAGTGAATTTTTGTATATATTTTATCTTTTGATCTATTGTTTTTTAAGTTGTTATTTTCTTTAGTACAGAGTATTGATTCTAAGACAGAAGGTAAGGTTTTTTATTTAATTTTAAAATATAATTAGGAAATGTTTAACAAAATAAATAAATGTATAAATAAATAATATAATGCAAGATAAATAATGTTAATTTGTGATTTTCCAAGTCAATATACAGCTTCAGAAAGCCACTTTTATTTTTTTCATACTGTTCATAGATTACAAACCACTGAATTCACAAATGAAGAAACTGAACTATGCTTTATCACCCAGGGAACAAGTAGTCTGACATTTTATATTTTTGGAACAGACCTGGAATTTCAGTGGTATAGGGAACTCCCATTATGGGAACATCTAATTTCTCTGAAAGTGATAGTTTCATAGCAGAGATTCTTAATTGTAGCCTATAAACTTAAAAAAATATTTATTTTCATAACCATAATCTTAAAAAATAGTTTCCTACATATTTTGTTTTATGCATTGAAAAACTTTATTCAGAGGTGTCCATCCATACAGAGATGTGCTGGTAAATATATAACAACCAGTTTGGGGACATGGTCACACACATGGGGGGTAGAATGCAGGCATGGCATACTTTTAATTTCCATCTGCATTATTAACTTTTTCTCCATCACTTTCCCAAGTCTAGGCAATCAACAAAGCAATAAATTAAATTCTGATTTCTGAGCTTGTTATTTAATTTTTATTTATATAATTTACATATAAATATATAAAATTTAATAAAATGTATATTATTGTTTATCATATATTATGGTTTATTTCATTTATTTTATTGTTGTTGAAATTGTTAAATATTATTACATTAAAATTATTATTATTAAATAATAAGTTAAATTTGCTGATTTCTGAGGTGTAACTTCTCCCACTGAAAATTTAACAATCAGTTCTTAAGGACACAAGACTGGCTTCTGGGTCCATTGGAATCACCAGACTGTTAGAGGGATCTAAGATACAAAATATGTTAGGAATATCTGCCTTAAAGAGTTGTCTGGGGTCAGGTGTGATGGTACATGACTATAATCTCTGCTATTGGGATGATCAATGGCTTGAGCTTGGGAGTTCTGAGTAAGGCAAGTAAGTCGGGTGCCCATTCTAAGTGTGGCATTCCAATGGGAAGCCCCTGAGAGTCAGGACCCCAAGGTTGTCTAAAGGAAGACAGGCTAACCTGCCCAGGTCAGAAATGATGAAGGCTGGTAAAGGTGAGGGGCGGGAAGGGAAGCCCAGATTTTTCCAAACATCTGTAATGCATTGGGGATATGTAGTAGAAGGAGACAAGGGAGGAAGCAGAAGGTATTTGGGGGTAAAGAGGGTGTCATATATATTCCCATCCAAAACAATTTAGGCCAGTGAGGAAGCCTGTCACACAACTGGGGATCCAGACCTCCTAACTGCCTGTTGAATACTTTTTCTCCCAGACTCCCCTCACCTGCTTTTACAAGCCCACGAAACTCATCTTACACCAGACTTCAGATTTGTCTGCCTACCCTGAAATTTTCACAGATTGCTATGTAAATCTCCAGGACATTCCCAGGAACCAGACCTGCAATGGTGAAGGAAGTAGATGAAGTCTTTCTAGGAGCATTTTAAGAGTTTGGTTTATGTGGATATAATAGGAAAGGATGCGCAAGAAGGGCGATGAGGCAGCAGCCACAGGCCCTCCGGTCGGTTTTCCTTAGGAAACATGATTCACTGGATTAAATCAAGTTTCCAAGAGATGTGTTGAAAATAGACCACACCACCACCCTATAATCCAGGGGGGGATGAAGGACATCAAAAGCCTCCCTTTCTCTTTGTGTTGCTGGTTGCTATGCTTTTGCCCTTGCTTGCCCTGTCTTTGGAGGAGATGGACAAATCCCTTTCATCTGGTCGGCTCTATGGTGGGAACTTTAAGATCTTGTCCCAGGAGTGAGGAAAATGACCTAAAATGCTAGGACAACATGCTTTTAAGTTGCAAGAAGAAAGACTAGATTTTTTTCCTTTTTTAATTTTTTTCTGAAGAAGAAAAGGCATTAATGGAAGAAATGGAATGAAGGACACAAGCCACCTCAATCTGGGGCATGTTAACATTCTTATTGCATGACCCAGATCCCCCACCCTCTGTGCAGATGGACATCCATCTTGTCCATCTCACTGAAACAATAACCACTTAGCAAGAAAAAGAGGATCCATGCTGCCAAAATCTGGTTCATGGGCAACAGGCTGTAATGAGGCAAAGGACAACTCCAACTGCATCAAAAGAAAGCCAAAAATCTGCATAGAAAAAGGGGGGAAAATGATCTATAATCAGTCAAAAATCCAGAACTCTCCAAACATCTGGACACTCAACACTGTGTAGATAGAAACACCTGGATTTCTGGCAGGGTTTTTCATTTTCTGCCCTTTGGGTAATCACATGCTAGATGATATTTTCTTGAGGTTTGCAAGGAATTATTTTTCTTAACCATTGCTAAAATCTTTGGGAAGCTAAATTAAGATAGTTATCTGCAAGCATGAATCTCTACAAGCGTGTTTGAACATTCTCACATGTGCTCTTCATAGAAAAAAGGAAATTGGAAATATTTAGGTGATCGTAAGATCATAAAAGTAGTGTTGGAATGGAACACAGAGGATATTTTGTCCAACCCTTTCATTTTACAGAGGAGGAAACTGAGGCACAGAATGATTCTGTGCCCAAGGTCACACAGCTGGTAGTAGTAATAGTATAGCAGTAGTAGTTGTTGTAGTAGTAGTGGCAGCAGTGGCAGTAGCCAACATTTTTACAGTGCTTTAAGGTTTGCAAAGTCCTTTAAAATATTATCTCATTTTGTATTCATTACATCCTTGCAAGGTAGATGTTATTATCCTTAAAGTCAAAAAAACTGAGGGAACCAGAGGTTAAGTGACTTGCTCTGGGTCACACAACTAGTATTTGTCTGGGACAAGGTTTGGATTCAGGTCTTTCTGACCGTAGGTCCAATTCTATTGACTGTGCCACCTACGCCAGTCAAGTAGTGGCACCCATCAAGGGTAAGACTTGAACATGGGTTCTCTGATTCCCAAACTAGTGCTCTTCTCCCTAGACCAGGATTCCTATGTTTCTGTGAATACTGCACATCCCATCTTCTTCACAGTTTATGGGGAGTGATGGGTACCAGCTGATTAGGATATAAAAATATCTGAAAGTAATTCTCTGAATAACCATAACTTACATAGTGCTCTACATATTTATCCAATTTATTCCTTCTATAAGGTATAAAAATTCCCTTTTTTATAGAAAAAAACTCAAGGTCAGAGAAATAAAAGTGGCTTACATATGATCACTCAACTAGAAAGCATGAGAGGCTGCATTAGAATTCGGATCATTCCTGACTCCAAGGCCAACCTTTCCACTCCCCTAGGCTGCCTTTCTATAGAGAGGCAGGAGGCACTGGGAGGCTTCCCACTACAAACCTACAGGCTGAATGAGAATGCTATAGTAATTTTAAATGAAATTTCAGAAAGAGTGAGCCACTCAATGATTCCATTCATCTTTCATTCACCACCCCAATCAGACCACTAGGAACCTCTAATGGGTTTTCTTCTGGTTTCATCCTACATTCTATACATCTCCAGAGAGGATTAATGGTTGGAAATCATTTAGACTTTGAGTTCAACAAAACAGTTTCCTCATGATTAGATAGGGATAAAGCTAGGATCTCTGATTTCATGGTTTAGGGAAGCTCCAGGTGAGAAAGCTCCCTTGGCCAGTTCATATTGGCATCTTCTCCACAATGTATAGAGTTGAGGCTTGTCCAGAACACTGAGAAGCTAAATGACTTAGCCAGAGTCACATAGCCAATAAAGCTAGCCCACTCTCAACTATGCCACTATGGCTAGGACTTTCCCAAAATGGAATGGTCTGCTTTGGAAGACAATACACTCTTCCTCATTCATAGAAAGTGAATGGCAACTTTCTGAGAAATCCTTCAGATGATTCATATCTTTGGCAAAGGACTGGGCTCTATGACTTCTACGGTCTCTTCCAACCTTTAGTGTATATGAGGCTGTCATTCTTTTATGGGTATCTACTGAGCCCTCATGGGACTCTGTAGGTCATTTCTGTGTTTTACAGGGTTTGAGTTGGGCAGGTTCTCAATATTCCTGCTCATGATTTCCTTTTTTAAGTGGATTTCAGTGGATTGGAATAATCAGTCAACAAACATTTAGTGTCTACTGGGGGATGACCTGAAGGAGTTCACAAGCTGATAGGGAAAACACATAATCCTGGTCATGAGCTAGAACGAAGAAAGGATTCAATAATCTCAAAAGATGCAAAACTCTTCTCTAGTCAATAAGTCGAAGTGTGGATATTGTAAAGGTTAAAAATTAAAAGGTTGGACTAAATATATAAAAATTTGGTTACCAAAATTATTACTCAAGTCAGAATGACTTGTTAGCAATGTATTTATAAAATAGAGGGAAAGAGTGAAAGTAAGGAAATGAGATAGAGTAGATAATTACTCCAGCCTGGTCTGAACCAGGCAGGGATTCAGAGGCCTCAGCAAAGGGGGCCCAAAGGTAAATTAAACAAGGGTTTTAGCCACGAGGCCTCCTCCAAAATGAGGGGCCTCTCTAGAGGTTAGTACCTCCAGAAAAGCTAGGAAAGGGAGTCATCCTTTTTCACTCACCCATGTGGTAATCCTAAAGGAAAATTCAAAAAGCATTCTGAGGTCCCAAGCCAGAGCTCCTTCAAGGTCAAGTTTGAAAGTGAAAGAGCTGCTCACAGGAAGTTCTTGCCACTTTTAAAGACCCTTCCTTTTGTCACTTCCTGTGCCTTCCCTCCACTTTATGTGGACCAATTTTGTAGCTAAAGTTTTGCTTAGGACTACCCAGGGGGCAGTCATTTGATACTGATTCATCACCCACTATCGCACACATGGGTCACAAATCTCCCCATACATAAAGATGTAAATACTTCTGGTGATTAAATCTAAAAATGGGCAGGAGACAGTTAATCCCATCTTCACAATATGAAGAGAAATGGGGGAAAATGAAAAGTCAGAAGTATGGCTTCTGATAGAACTTGGACCTGAGTGTCTACTAGCCTTCTCTGAGCTCTGAGACCAGCCAACGCAGTCCCTAGAAACTCTGAGAACTGGGTGTGATCCCAGGGTTTGTCCCACAATTTTGCCACATTAGTTCCTTGAATTCTCTCTTGTCCAAGCACAAGTGTACAAGCTTTTGATCTGGAGACAAAGGAAGACACCAGCCAGATCAGCCACTCAGAGATCTGCTATGAAACATCTGGCCACTCACCACATTCCTCTCCTTCTCCTGGAAGCTGTTGTGATTAGGGAAGTGAGAATGACAAATGACAGCTGAAGAAGTCCTAGATGTGTAAATTAGGGTTAATAGGGCTGTATCAACACTCTGCAGGACTCTACCAAGCCCAGATTCTATTACATAGAAAGGGTGCTGTATGGTTAGGTTGGAAAAGTGAAGTGTACCAGGAAAGGCAAGAAAGTGGGAATCTGGGAAATTCATTTTTTAGGGAGAAAGTTTCCTATCAACAATGATACAGGGGGCAGCTGGGTTGCTCAGTGGTTTGAGAACCAGGCCTAGAGACAGGAGATCCTAGGTTCAAATCTGGCTTCAGACACTTCCCAGTTATGTGACCCTGGGCAAGTCACTTAACCCCCATTGCCTAGCCCTTATCACTCTTCTGCCTTGGAGCCAATACACAGTATTGATTCCAAGATGGAAGGTAGGGGTTTAAAAAAAAGTGATACAAATTAGCTACATGTACCTAAATTGAATAAATACAGAGAATACCTAGTCATACAACTGAGTGCTTCTTCACTCAATCAAGAACTAAAATCTTTGGCCTGGTTTAATCAATTATCATTTGAATGAATTTAAGTAGACTTGGGCCTCTAAAGTGGACACTGATTGAGGGAATTCAAACATTATCCAAGCCCTCAGAATCTTTGGGGGAGAACCTTGAAATAAGACAGCAACATCATAATTACCACAGAAAAGAAAAGTTCACCTTCTCCGAAGGAAGACACATACCTCTCCAGATGCTGGCACCTAAGAGGAAGCCTCATTTGCCCCTTTCTAGTTACCATTTTGTATACCACTGAAATAAAACATGAAGGTGGCAGAGTAGACAATACATAAGCCTTGGAGTCAGTAAGATTTGAATTCAAATCCTGCCTCAGATACATTCTGGCTCTGAGATCCTGGGCAAGTGACTTAACCTCTGTCTACCTCAGTTTTTTCCTTATCTGTAAAATAGGGATAATAATAGTATATTTCTTACAGGGTCAGTCAACAAGAATTCATTAACTGCTTACTATATGGCAGGCACTTTGTTAAACACTGAGAACACAAATACAAATAAGAAGAAAGTCCCCATCAGCAAGGAATGTATATTCTAACAGCAGAAGACAAAACATACACACACACACACACACACACACACACACACACACACACACACACACACAAAGCTGAAAAGGGAGGAGATACAAAAGTACCCTGTCTAGTAGAGTATTTTTGATCAAATGAGTTATAAATGTGGAACAAGACTGTCTCCCAACATGTAACATAGACTGTCATATATGTGACCCATAGGGAAGCCCAAATTGATAGATCTTTAATGGTTTCTTTGATTCTTGCCAGGAAGGAAAGGAAGGGATTGGAATTAGAAACTGGTGGCTCTGCTCTCCTTAGAGAAATGGGATTCCAAACTAGAATTCCAAGTAGAATCTATCTACTCCCTTAGACATTATCAGTCTCAGCAATATGATTTTAAGGTTCAAGATAATGCCTGATCACTATTTCTTAAATGGGGAAAGGAGAACTCTAAGCTTTTATATCCATTTTGACCCCTTTCCTATCAAATACCAATGTTACAATGAGTACACATAAAAAATAGCAAAGAAATTCACATACCTAATTCTATAGCAAAATGGAAATCAGAGAAAATATACATGTGACAATTTAGACAACACGGAGTAAAGGAGCATTCTCGATGAGAGCAAGATAGCTCAGCTCAACCTGGAGAAAGAATTCCAGATCTCACCCAAAAGGGAAAATCCCCAAAATTTCTAGTGGAACAAGCTGAGGAACAAGTTAGAGACTGATAACTCATCTCATGTTGACTTCTTCCCAGAGTCCTTTTCTTCCTCCATTAACCTGAAGTTGGATTGGTGTTGTATATCCTCTCTCTTGAACCTTAGAGCCAAAAGGCCTTGGGGAAAAAACTTGGACCTGAGTGTCTACTGGCCTTCTCTGAGCTCTGGGACCAGCCAATGCAGTCCCTGGAAATTCTGAGAACTGGGTGTGATCCCAGGGTTTGTCCCACAATTTTGCCACATTAATTCCTTGAATTTTCTCTTGCCCAAGCACAAGTGAATAAGCTTTTGATCTGGAAACAAAGGAAGACACCAGCCAGATCAGCCACTCAGAGATCTGCTGTGAAACATCTGGCCACCCACCACATTCCTCTCCTCTTGAGGCAAGGGGTGCAAAGGGAGACTGGAGCCTGTTGTGATTAGGGAAGTGAGATCCTCTCTCTTCTTGCCAACTCTCAGCCACTCCCTAGGAAGGTTCAGAGCATTAATCTCCACCTATGGAGAGAGAATCCAATGAAATTGGACTTTGGGGCCCAGACTACATTTGTAAAGCATTTTGCAAACTTTAAAACCCTTGCATAACAGCCAACTATTATTATCCAATTATAGATATTTGAAATGGCGAGGTCCATTTCTGTTTCCTCTCATTCAACTGCTCAAACCACACACTACTCAATAAATACTTCCTATTTGATTGATTGATTTACAGGAGCATAGATCTGGCTCATTACCTCTTCATATATCAAAGACATGGGATAAAATTAGGAGGCTAAGGAGGGTTAAATGCTCAGAATCAATGATGGACATCTAACCCTCTGTGATCTGCCACATACCAGAATTGGGTTGCTAAAAGGTGATTCTTACTGTGGAGTGGAAATGTGTTACTGATAATGCAAGATCCAAAAGTTAAAAATTAATGAATGCCAATATGGTATTGGCAATGGCCTTAGCACTGGCTTTGAAACAAAGGACCTAGATTTCCATCTTGCCTTGCTACTCCCTACCTGTGCCTACTCCTTGTCTGCTCTTCCATTTTCTTGGCTACAAAATATGGGAGTTGGATTTGGTGATTTCCAAGGTCCCTTCCAGTTCTACATCCTATGAAAACTATGTGGAAACAATTCTTTGTAATTCAGAAAAGGGAGCTCAGGTCTGTGGGTTCCCCAGGTTTTACCTTTTCCCTCTCCTACGTTTTCTCCTTTCTATGATCAGAAGCATTTCTACTACTCAAGCTACAGGCTACAATGAAGCTCTTGTATGAATTTAATTGATCTCCCTGTCCCCACCAGCAGGGTCAGGCGAGAACCAGAAGTGCATTGTCCCTTTCTGGAGGAGCGTCTCAGTGTCCAGACAAATGATCTAAGATGGCCCCAGACAACATCACTTCACACGAAGCCCTCTAGCACATAATAACCAAGCCTCATTGTAAAGTGGCAATTACCGTGACATCCCTCAGCCAGTCACCAATGTGTCATATTGTTTCTGAGGAGCTGCTCCGTCTGCTCTAATTTCATTTCCCTTTATGTTTGGTCTTTCTGCAGAAGCAGTTATCAATGTTAGATAGAGTATGCACCTACTAAAATAATACCAACATCTACATAGTGGTTTAAGATTTACAGAGTATTCTGCATGCATAATTTTATTCATCTTAACAATAATCCTCTGAGAGACAAATGACACACATGTTATGATTATTATCCTCATTTCACAGATGAAGAAACAGGTCCAGAAAGGTTAAGGGACTTGTCTAAGATCGCACAGTAAAGCAGGATTTAAACTCAAGGCTTCCAGGCTATTGGCGCAGTGCTCGAGCATTATGCCATGCTCCTTCTTTCAGCTGGACACCTGTGCCCTAATGTCATGGAAGGAGATTGTGGATAATCTTTCTACCTTATTTTTGAGGTAAGGCTAATCATCATTCAGTCCTTTCTCAGGGAATTGGTTGACCCTTCATTGATTTTGGCCCAGGCTTTGTTAGTCACATATTATACAAAGCGGTACCTAGAAGCAGACTTAAAATTCCAAAGTGGGAGCAGCTGGGTGGCTCAGTGGATGGAGAGCCAGGCCCAGAGATGGGAGGTCCTGGGTTCAAATTTGACCTCAGACACTTCCTAGCTATGTGACCTTGGGCAAGTCACTTAACCCCCATTGCCTAGCCCTTGCCACTCTTCTGCCTTAGAACCAATATATGATATTGATTCTAAGATGGAAGGTAAGGGTTTAAATAAATAAATAAACAAATAAACAAATAAATAAATAAATAAATAAATGAATGAATAAACAAATAAATGAATGAATGAATGAATAAAAAGTCCAAAGATCCCTGACCTCCACTCCAGCAAAAGAAAATGCTGTAGCACTTCTGTGTGAATAACCCATCCATGATACGTCATTAGTGTTCTGAAAATCAGGTCCAGATTGTCATCTACTCCCTTCCTATTCAATCCCAAAGAGTTTGTTGTCTTCCACGCTCTTCCCAACATTCCTACCTGTTATTGTCAAATAGCGTCTTAGTTGGCCATTATAGTTCAAATTTTATTTAAATGTAGCATCCTCTTCCCTCTGATCATGCTACAGACTGGCCTCGTTCTTCGCTTTTACTCAAACTAGTTGCCCTGGCCTGGAATGTCCTCCTCCCCCACCACCCCTTACCTGTAGAATTCCTATTCCTTTAACGTCTAACTCAAGATCCAAGACAATTTCTGAGGACTTATGATGGAAAATGCTACCTATTTCCAGAGAAAGAACAGATGCAGTCTGAATACAGATCGAGAAGTGCACTTCTTAAACTTTATTGATTATTCTTGGGGAGTTTTTTGATCTGCATTTCTTTTGCAACATGGCTAATATGGAAATATGTTTTGCTTGACTGCACGTGTATAATCTTCATCAAATTGCTTGCCTTCTTAAGGAGGAGGAAGGGAACAAGGGAGAGAATATGGAACTCAACATCTTTTAAAAATTAATGTTTAAAATTTTGTTTACGTGTAATTGAGAAATTTTTTAGAAAATTTGAGAAAAAATGAGAAAATGCATGTAATTGAGAAAAAAAAGTCTAATTCAAATGCTAGCACCTCCATTCAGCCTAACCTCCTTGACCTTCCCCCTTGGACCTCACATAAAGTTTTGGTTTGCACCTCCATAACATTCTTACAATATATCTTTGTTTTCATTCTTAATGTTCATGCCTTATCCTCCTACTAGACTGAGGACAAGGAAACATGTCTTCTCTAATTTTTATGTCCTTCTTCACTGCCTAGTACAGTGCTCTTCCCATAATAGATACTTAATTAATGTTTAATATTGTGAATAAAAGCTGAAAGAGTTGGAACTACCTGGCAGACTAATGAAAAAGAGAAAAATTCAAATAGAAGGTATAGAACAAGGTTTCTCCTTCTTCTTAGTGCAAGCAAAATGATAGTAAGGCATACTCATGGATTAGTTCCTTTATAAAACTAAATTATTTTAAAGATCATGGGAGGGAGCAGCTGGGTAGCTCAGTGGTTTCAGAGCCAGGCCTAGAGATGGGAGGTCCTAGATTCAAATATGAACTCAGACACTTCCCAGCTGTGTGACCCTGGGCAAGTCACTTGACCCCCATTGCCAACCCTTACCACTCTTTTGCCTTGAAGCCAATACACAATATTGACTCCAAAACAGGAGGTAAGGGTTTAAAAAAAAAAAAAAAAAGATCATGGGACTTAGAGCTGACAACTAGTCTATTTAAACTATTTAGTCTTAGACTAGAACTGAGTTTGTTCCCTTATTTTACAGAAGAGGAAACTGAGGCCCAGAGAACTTAATCAATTGAACCAAAATCATAGAGATAGATGATAATAGATCCCAAAGTTCTTTTTTATCTTGGATAGGTTTTTGTCATTTTCTTTTTTTTATTATTGAATATTTAATCTTTTCATCTTCTCATACTCTGTTCACATATTTGCTTTTGAAACCCCCCCCAAAAAAAAAGCCCCTAGCAAAAATAAGAATAAGAATAACATTAATAATGCTGTCAAGGTAAAAAGAGTGGCTTTTTTTAAGTTTACTTGGGGTTTCAGGAGATGCACGTTTTACCAATATTATACAAGAAAGAAATTATATCACAAATATATAAAATTAAGCTTCAGCAAAGTTATTTGCCCCCATGGAAGTCTATAGCAAAGAAAACCATGAATCATTATAAAGTAATTTCGTATTTGCAGCACACCCCAAGCCAGACTCCTGATGGCAACAGAACAAAGCCTCGTTCTTTCGTGTGTTTTCCTTGGATGCCCGAGTGTCTCAGAAAAAGGACAAGTATCTACTAGTAGATTAACACTAAGAAAAAGTCAGGATTAAGTGGGGAGGGATGGGGGGCGGGGGGAATCAGAGGGCCTGCGTAAGTCAAGATCTGCAACAGTTCACAAGCACGGGCCAGTCAGCTCCCCACCACCACGCAGTCCAGCTAGGCACTCCTCAGCACAGAAGCGTCTGCCGCGAGAGAGAAAGCAAGAGACACCTGGGGCACACCGTGACAACCACCCCGGCTCCCGAAGCCCCGCGAGCGTCTATTCATCCATCCCCTTGCTTTGCCCCGGAGCTCTGACCTCCCCTCTAATCCTGCCCCTTCAGGGCTCCTCATTTCCAGCGTTGCTCAACCCAGTCAGGCCTGTTTAACAATTTCTTTTCTGAATTAGACTCTTTGATGCCGTCCTATTTGTGTTCAGTGACATGAAAGAGATACTGATGCTGATTATCAAAGGCATGCGCTCGAAACCACCGAGCGGCCCCTGCCCAGGGGATGTAACGTTATCTCTTCCTCCAGCTCTTACATCCTCCCACTGAGAAGGAACTGGTGGTTTAAGTAGCACATCATTTTTTCCCCTACTAATTTCATAACAGATATTCATCTGAGAAGGGGGAAAACGAATTAATGCCTTAAGCTTGTAGGTCACACGCAGGCAAACAGAGTGACTGAACAAAGTCCGATGGAGACGGAGGGCAAGATGACCTCGCGGGATTCTCAGCGGGGAAAGTCGGTTTCTCAGAAGCATTTCCTTAGCCAGACGGGATTCTCGGTGTACGGATGATGGCCACCAGCGATGCCCTGGAAGGGGTCGACTAAACCTACATATGGTTTCGAATGTCGGAAACACTCAGCTGGAATTCCACGGCGTGCAAGACGAGCCATTCTTCGGTGCAGATGGCTACCTGTCCTGTAGACTCGAGATGTGGCCGTGTCAGAGATAAGGAACGAACTGTCCCTTGAAAAAGACCTTCTTAATCAGGAGAGGCAAGAATGGAGAGGAAAGAAACCCATCCAGCCTGGGCATTTTCTTTCAAATGAAATTTTTGGGAGGAATTGAAAGCAGCCTCTAGGGAAGAGAGTACTTCCAGTTGGAGAAGTCCAATGGTAGAGTGAACTTCCAGGGTGAAACTTAAATCTGGTTATTGCAAAAAATGTTGCATGTTCTGCAAATCCAGAAAATAGCCTTATCCGTGACATATATTTGCCCTTTTATATACTTGTTTATTTTTAGCAACAGTTCCTTTGGATTGTGGACTTATTTATTTCTTCCAGATAGGAATAAAATAAAATAAAATAAAATTTCCCATGTTGTAGGATCGTACCAAAGTTTATAATAAAATTTTCTTGAACTTTTGTCAACCAAAAAAAATAAAATAAATAAAATAAAAATAAAAAAGACCTTCTTACACGTGCCCCCTATTCTACTGGTATATCCAAGGGGGAAAACTTGGGATTATATATATATATTTTTAAAGTGATGAAGGAGGGGATCATCCAGTGATGAGACAAGGAGATGGGTTTATCCTAGAATCATTCCTCATGCTCACTGGTTAGTCATCATTCAGAAAGTTCAAAGCCATTAAACAAGTATCATCTCCCTTATCTCCTCACTCCAGCAGCTAGAGAGGGAGTCTTCACATCAGCCCCAGAAGTGGTCCACACTGGGAAAGAAGAGTTATAACTGGTACACAGTGTGTTGCTTGAGTACTTTAGCCCAAGAAATGCTAGGAGATGTGGGATGGTGGATGGGTTTCCTCCCTGAGGAGACCACTCTTCAGCAGCTCACAGACCATGACCAACAAGGCCACCACCTCTAGGGACCTGTTTCCAAAGTGCTTACCTCTTGAGACTTCCCGTGCCCTTCTGGAAGGTTGTTTCTTTACCCAGGAAGAGTGGATCTTTGGTCAGTGTCTTCTGGATTTCCACAGCAGCCTCTCTCCCTCCCTTCAGCCCCAGCCTTCCATCCCAGACATAAGCATTCCTAGAGATGGCTTTGCCTGTAAATGTGCAAAATTATCCAGATTGTATACTTCAGAACCATTTGCTTTGAAATCAGCCAATGTTGGGTCTTTTGCTATAGAGTGGCAATGCCAAAGAACTCATACTCATCTAATAGACTAACCATTTTGTATTAGGCTTTTTTACTAGTTGGAGCTGTTATAGTAAGAGAGAGAATGGCTATGATTTGATCTGTGGTATACTCTGTAGTGTAATCCACTAGGATCATAGGGGTAGATTCAATTGACTGAGTTTTATCCATGCAGCAGAGGTGACAATTGGGGAATTTTCAAGGGCAAGAAGAACCTATATGAAGGGGAGTGGTCTCACCAGGACACTAAGGGTAGCCTCAGCTCTGAAGAGGCCTACGTGAACTGAGTCCAGTCTTACAGAGCACAGACCAGGCAGAAGCTAGGAGTCAACTGAGGACAATGGAAATAACAAGGGACACTTAGCAGTGTCCCTGGTCAGATGAAGTAATCTTTCTAAGGGATGGGGAAAAGGGAGAAGAGGATGGGCTTTTTTAGGCTGATGTAATGGAAGGCCTTGAATATGTTATTTGAA
>NC_058130.1:556377032-556387032 GCF_016433145.1 Gracilinanus agilis | reverse complement strand
TTATCCCTCACTCTAAATGATTGGTCCATTGTTTTTTTTTCCTATGGTCATACATTTCTCTAATAACCTTATATTTAATTTCTTGTATCTGAGATTGTCAAATATTGTTGTTTCTATCTCCACAACATCTTAAATGTATATCCCTTTCACTCTACTCACACAGCTGCTGCCACCTTATTAGTGTTCCTCACCTCTCCTCTAGGGTGTACAGGGGTTCAGAGATGACCAGCATCTCTGGTATGAAGGCTGGATAATCCCTTTTCAAGGTTGCTTGTCTCCTTTGGTGTCTACCCAGCTCTTACCTGTGGCTCCAAGAATCTGTAGCATGTTCAGCAGCCACATCCCAATACACCGTCTCAGCAGGACCAGCTAAACCAGGTTGAGGGTAACCAACTGGCCTCAAGCCCATTGGTGAGTTAACGGGCTGTCCACCCCAGCATGTGGAGTGGACCTGCCCTAATAGAATAGCATCTTACATGAAAATAATTGTTTTCTAGTGAACTCATAGTTAAAATGTGAAATACTCAAGAGCAGGGATTATCTTATAACTTTTTTGGATACCTAGTACTTAACACTCTTATTTGGCCCATAGTAATCAATTATTAAGTGCTTATTGACTGACAATAATAATAGTGAACATTTTTATATTACTTTAAGGTTTGCAAAGTGCTTTACGAATCTCATTTGATCCTCACAACATCCCTGAGAGGTAGGTGCTATTCCAGTATCCCTATTTTATGATGATGAACCAGGACCTTCAATTATCTCCATTTTACAAATGAGGAAATTAGACTAAGAGGTTGAGTGACTTACCCAGGGTCACACAAGTAGGAAGTGCCTAAAGCTGAAGTTAAACTCAGGTCTTTCTGATTCCAAGTCTAGTGCTCACTCTACTAGCTGATTATAAAGTTCTCCTGAATAAATCAAAGATCCTCACCATCACTTTTCAGTGATTAGAACATGAATGTGAATTTACATAAAATGAGAACTGTCTGTGGAGAGCACCAAAAGAATACTGTTATTAAAATATGGCTCTTCTGAATACGTTGTAGTGTGTGATCATAATGGAATACTATTATGCTGTAAGAAATGGCAAGTTGATTTCAAAAAAATCTGGAAAAAATTTCATGAACTAATGCAAAATGAAGTGAGCAGAACCAGAACATTGTACAGAAAAACAGCAATATTGGGGGATATTGACTTTGAATGATCACTCTAATGTGAATATTAATGATATGGAAATAGGTTTTGTACAATGATGCTTGTAAAACCCAGTGGAATTGCTCATTGGCTCTGAGAGGGGGGAGAGAGAAGGGGAGGGAAAG
Organism: Gracilinanus agilis; assembly: GCF_016433145.1. NCBI lineage: Eukaryota > Metazoa > Chordata > Mammalia > Didelphimorphia > Didelphidae > Gracilinanus > Gracilinanus agilis. Next base: position 556,385,707 of record NC_058130.1, on the reverse strand, counting down.
AACATAAATCATGTAACCATGGAAAAATATTCTTAATTGGGGGCAGCTAGGTGTCTCAGTGGATTGAGAGCCAGGCTCAGAGACAGGAGGTCCTGGGTTCAATTTGCCCTCAGACACTTCCTAGGTGTGTGACCCTGAGCAAGTCACTTAACCCCCATTGCCCAGCCCTTAACACTCTTCTTATTGGTTCTAAGACAGAAGGTAGGGATTTTAAAAAAATATTCTAAATTAATCAATAAAAAATTTAAAAATTAAAAAAATGATATAATGAACTATTGTGAATGATCTAACTATTCTCAGCAATACAGTAATCCAAAACAATCCCAAAAACTCATAATGAAAAATACCATCTGCCTCCAGAGCTGACTGAATCTAAATGCAGACCAAAACATACTATATTTCACTGTCTTCCTTCATTTTTTTTTTGGTCTGAGATCTCTTCCACAGAATGACTACTATGGAAAAATGTTTTACATGATTGCACATGAAAAGTCTACATTAGATTGCTTATTGCCTGAGGAAAGTGGGATGAAAGGAGAGAGTTTGTAACTCAAAATTTTTAAAAAGAATAGTAAAAATTGTTTTTGCATGTAATTGAAAATAAAATATTATTAAATAAAAAATGGCCCTTCATTTTAGGGAAAAGCTTGGAATTGTTAAAATGGCAATTTCCCAAAGATTGCATGTTTCTGGATGTATTACACATTACAGCACTCCTGAATGTGACCTAACCAGATAAAAATGTAAATGGAAAATATTTTTAAGATAAATAAAAATACAATAGAACACAGATCTTTGATAGCCAAATGCCATAGTGGATAGAGTGCTGGATTTAGAGGGAAGAAGATTTGAGTTCAAATGCCAGGTGTGCCTATAGGCTGGCTAAACCTCAATTAATTCATCTGAAAAATGATATTAATAATATGCATCGGTCATTTAATTTCCACAGGATTGTCTCAAGGACCTAATGATGTCATTTGGTCATTTCTGTCATGTGTGACTCTTTGTGGCCCTTTTGGGATTTTCTTGGCAAGGATACTAGAGTGGTTTGCCATTTCCTTCTCCAGCTCACTTTACAGTTGAGGAAACTGAGGCAAACAGGGTTGGTAATCCCCCCACCAAATACTCTACAATCCAGCCACACTAGCCCCCTTAATATTCCTCCTACAAGAAATTCCATCTCCTGACACACCGTGCATTTTCACTAACTGTACATCATGCCTGGAACAACCTCCCTTCTCACCTCTGCCTCTTCACTTCCCTAACTTCCTTCAATATTGGACTGGAATCTCATCTGTGAGAAGCCTTTCAGGGTTTCTCTTAATGCTGATGTTTTCCCTTTGAGATGACCTCCAATTTTTTCTGCGTATATTTCGCATTTCTCTAGTTATTTGTAAGTAAAATTATGTTTGTCTCTTTCATTAAGCTGTGAGCTCCTTGAGGGCAGGACTAGTTTATCTTTCTTTGTATTCCCAGAGTGTGGCACAGTGCCTGGCACTTAGTAGGCATGTAATAAACACTTGCTAGCTCACTGACTGACCGACTTGCTTAGCCCACAGCTTTGTCCCTCACAAGTACAATGCTCTCCCCCCCAAAAATTTCCTCAGTTGTGCTATATGGATTTGAATCATAAAATAATCTCTTTATAACTATTTGTTAAACACTGATTATGTATGTGCTGGGTCTTATGCTAAGGGCTGAGGATGTAAAGAAAAAAGCAAAAAAACAAAACAAAACAAAACAAAACTAACAATCTTAAGGAGCTCATGTTGTAATGGAGGAAACAATATAATAACAATGTAAATACACTAAATAAATACAGAACAGACAGAAAGTAACCTTAAAGGAAATGATGGTAGTCACTAGAGGTCCAGGAAAGGCTTCCTAGAAGAGACGCCACTTGGGATAATTCTTAAAGGAAGCCACAGTGACTAAGAGTCAGAGAATAAAAGGGAGAGCATTCTAGATATGGGGAATAACTAATCTACCGGGAGCGACTGGCACATAGTAGGCGCTTAATAAATGTTTATTGATTGATTGGCTAATTGGAAGAGAAATAGGAATAATGGTTTAATTGTAGGCTGTTTGGATGAGAATTAAATGTAAGGCTGAAAAGGTAGTAAGGTTTCAGGTAGAGAAGAAGCTTAAAAACCAGAGGATTTTATATCGGATTCCAGAGGGGCAGGGACCACTGAAGTATATTGCACAGGAGAGGGAAATTATTAGACTTTGTTGTGGTTGTGGCTGTGGTTGTTCAGTCATATCTGAATCCTCACAACCCTCTGGACCATACTGGCCACAGGTCTGGTGTGTTCCTTAGCAAAGATACTAGAGACATTTGCTATTCCTTCTCCAATAGATTAAGAACAAAGGTTAGGGAGCTTTGCCTGGGGTCATACAACTAGTAAGTGTCTGAGGTCAAATTTGAACTCGAGTCTGGCTCTATCCACTGAGCCACCTAGCTGCCATACACTGACAACAACAATTATTAGACTTAACTTTAGAAAAATCAGTTTGACAGCTATGTGAAAGATAGTTTGGAATCAGGAGATACTCAAAGCAGAGAGACCAATTAGAAAGGTACTTCAGAATGAAATCTGAGCCTTCTCCAATTGCCGTCTCTAGTGGCCATCACACATCATCTCCTGGCCCCACCGTAGCCTCCTCAACTATCTTATCCCCCCCACAAAAAAAAAAAAACTCCCTTAATAGCGACCTTATGGATTTGAGTCATAAAATAAGAAATTAAAAAGCACTTGATGGGGCAGCTAGAGGACGTCTACATAAAACCATCAGCAAATAGTATTTGTAACAGGGATAAGCTAAGAAACCTCAGTAAGATCAGGAGTGAAACAAGGATGTCCATTGTCACCAATATTATTAGTATTGTATTTAAAATGCTAGGAATAGCAATAAGAGAAGAAAAGGTCGTTGAAGGAATCAGGATGGACAAAAATATAATAACATTTTCTGTTTGCAGATGATATGATGTTATATGTGGAAAATCTTAGAGATTCGACTAAAAAGTTTGTTGGAACTATCAATGATTTTAGTAAGTAACAGAATATAAAATAAACCCACATAAATCATCAGCATTTCTATATGTTATTAACAAAGTCCTGCAAGAAGAGATAGAAAGAAATACTCCATTTAAAATAACCACAGATGGAGTAATACCTGGGAGTATACCTGCCAAAACAAACCCATGAACTAGATGTGCATAATTATTTTTCACAATTAATTTTCACTGTTTACACAAATAAAGTCAGATTTAAACTGGAGAAATATTAACTGTTCATGGAAGGGGAGAGCTAATATAATTAACATGGAAATCTTACCTAAACTAATCTACTTACTCAATGCCATCCCAATCAAATCATCAAAAAAAATCATATTAAGCTAAAAAAAATAACAAAATTTATTTAGAAGGACAAAAGATCAAGAATAGCAATAAGAATTAATGAAAAAAAAATATAAAGGAAGAAGGTCTAACAGTACTAAATTTTACAATGCATTATAAAGCAGTAATTATAAAAACTATTGGGTATTGGCTAAAAAATTAAAAGATAATTCAATGGAACTGAACAGACATACAATAAACAGCAGTAAAAGATTATAGTAACTTTGTATTTGACAAAACAATAGGAAAACAAGTGAAGGCACTAATGGAAGATGGATTTTTCAAGAAAATCTGGACTCTCCCTGGAACGTTTTTGGATTCTTATATAGATGAACTTTCACTTTATCATTCCAATATCTAGTTCTTTATCTCCTTTCCAGGCTCTTTCCTAAACATGCCATCCTCATCAAATTCTTTTTTATTTTAAACCCTTACTTTCTGTCTTAGTAACAATTCTAGGATAGAAGGGCAAAGGCTAGGCAAATGGAAGTTAAATGACTTACACAGAATCATGCAGCTAGGCAAGATTTAAACTCAGTTTCTCCCAATTTTAGACCTGGAAATTCTATGCACTGAGTCACCTCACTGTGCCCCAACCCTATCACTTTCAAGCCCCTTTTTATGTGTTGTCTTCCACCCGTTAGAATGCAAGCTCCTGGAGGGCAGGACTATTTTGTTTGGTTGAGTTTGTATCTCCAGGGCTTAGAACGGTGACTGACAAATAGTAAATATTTAATATAATGCCTATCTATATATCATTTTCAGTCTATCCAAGAATTGTCTTTAAAACATCATCAAGGGCACCTACACACAAAAATGAAATAAACCAGTTATGTAGCAAGAGTGCCACAACAGTAAGCCAAAGGGCTAATCCTGTGGTGTCTTTAATTTTTATTGAATGCCTTTTGGATGAAATGTTTACAGAAAGACATGGACAAGGAAGAGAAAGTAAGGAGGAGAGGCAATGTGACCTGACAATATCCATACCAATGAGATCATAGAGCTGAGTATCCAAGTATAGGCTTTACAGAAAACATAGCAACTACTTTAGTTTCTAGAAAAGTGTCAAGAATATAAATTGCTTCCTCTCATTTGTCACCTAAAATCAAGCCTGGATATTTCCCATTTGTCTTTATCTACTATGAAAGCTACTTAGAAAACTACCACTATTGAAGGCCACCTGGCTAAACCATAGTAATTGTATCCTATTCTATACCTCAACTAGCAGCCAATTGCTATAAACTATAGCATGTGTCTTGGATCTGTCTTTTCTGCTTTGGACCACAGCCCCAACCAGAACTGCTTGAATAAGTTGAATAAGTGAACTGAGAAATAAGTGGAATTCCTCTGCCTCTGTACAAAAGAACACGGTGGCCCTCAACCTCCCCTGTGCCCCATGGACATTTAGGGCTGTCCCTAGGCAAAACTGAGAAGGTGTCTTCTCTCGCTTTATTTACTCTACCATCAAAGTCTGTTTTTAGGTAAGAATTCAATATTAGTCACTTAGACCTTGATACAAATTTTCTAGAGAATGACCTCTCTCAAGGGCTCCCATCAGACATAAGGAGGAGGTGAGGGATGTAGTTTTGTGGGCAGAAGAGATCTGTTCTACTCAAGTCCAAGCTCCATCACTAACTTTTGCATAAGTCCATGGAGGAAATTTATGAGTTCATGGTAATTTATTTCTCATGCCCTACATCAGGCTCACAAAAAGTGAAAGAATAATTAAACTTCCATCATAAAGAAGCAGCATGTTTGGAGTTCCCTTGATTCCTTATTCTCTCTCACCCCACATAGCCAATCACTTGCCAAGTGCTTTGGGTCTACCTCCACAAAATCCCATCCATTCATTTCTATGCACTCACAAGACGACCACCCTAGTTCAGATTCTCATGATTTATCACCTGGATTATTGTCCTAGCCTCCTAAATGGGTTCCCTACATTAAGTCTCTCCTTTCTCCAGTGTACCCTCCACACAATCATCAAACTTATTTTCCTTAAGTTCAGGTCTGACATGTCAATCCCTTGTTCAGGAAGTTCCACTGGTTCTCTATTGGTTGTTGTTCTTACTGAAGAGGACCAAAATGGAATCCCAGAGTGGTATCTTTTGTCTGGAAATAAATTGGATTTAAGTGAGGCAGAGTTGCATAAAGTTGTGGACCTTACTCTCCCAGGGTTATTGAAATCTGATGGCAAGATGACTGTCAATGGCTTGGGATGAAGTGGATGACCTAGGCTTCTCTGATGACTCTGATGGAGCTCTGAATGCTCCACAGTGCCTACTTCCACTGCTTTCATGGCCTTGGAACAAATTATCTGCCCCTTCTGCTGGGGGATGTCTCCACCTGCTCAATGTAAACATATCCCTAACTCACCAACGTGTTTGTGGCCTTCAGCTACCTTCAACCTTATTTAACCTGCCTATTAGGACTGTCTACTGAAGTGTGGCCACTCTGCATGCTACAGCTTCTCAGAGCCACAAAGGAGAGCTGGGTGGCAAGTGGAAACCAAAAGAGAAAAGAAGCCCCAAAAAGGGCTTGGAAAATTCAGTACTTATGCCCAAAGGGCTTTGAAAGACTGTCTGCCCTTTGACCCAGCCATACCACCGCTGGGTTTACGCCATAAGGAAATCATAAGGAAAAAGATTTGTACAAAAATAATTATAGCCACACTCTTTATGGTGGCAAAAAATTGGAAAATGATGGGATGCCCTTCAATTGGGGAATGGCTGGACAAATTGTGGTATCTGTTGGTTATGGAATACTAGTGTGCTCAAAGGAATAATGAACTGGAGGAATTCCATGTGACCTGGAATTGATGCAGAGTGAAAGGAGCAGAACCAGGAGAACATTATACACAGAGACGGATATATTGTGGCACATTAGAATGTAATGGACTTCTCTACTAGCAGCAATGCAATGATCCAGGACAATTCTGAGGGACTTATGAGAAAGAAGGCTATCCATATCCAAAGAACTGTGGGAGCAGAAACACAGAAGAAAACAACTGCTTGATCACATGGGTTGATGGGGATGTGATTGAGGATGTAGACTCTAAATGATCACCCTAGTGCAAATATCAATAATATGGAAATAGGTCTTGATCAATGACACATATAAAATCCAGTGGGATTGCACATTGGCTATGGGAGTGGGGGTAGGGGAAGGAAAGAACATGAATCATGTAACCATGGAAAAATATTCTAAATTAACTAATTAAATAAAATTTTGCAATTCAAAAAAAGAAAAAACTCAGTACTAGTCTTCCCTGAAAAACCTCATACATTTGGCTTCCTATTACCTCTAAGATCAAACACAAACATCTCTCTTGGTCACTTAAAGCCCTTCACAAATCTGATTCCAACCTACCTTCCTAGCCATATTATACATCAGTCCTTTCCCCACACTCAAGTCTAGACAACCTGGCCTTCTCTTGTTCCTCATATATGGCACTTTCCTACCTCCATGTCTTTGGACTGGAGGTCCCACATGAATTAAGTGAACTCCCTCTCTCCTCATCTTAGAATTTCTAGCCTCCTCCTACATGAGGCTTGTCTTGATACTTGACCCAACTGCTAGTACCTTTCAACCCAACCCCAATCCCCCAACTCATACATTTCTTCTATGTTTTGCATATACTTATACATGTACAATAAGTGTTATTTCCCCCTATAAAATGTAGACTCTTCGAAGACAAGAGGCTGTTTCATTTTTGTATCCCCATTGTCTAGCACAGTGCCTGACACATCAATAAATTGTGTTGATTGTTTGAGGATAAAGCATGAATAACTCTGAATTCAAGTATGTGGTTCTACTACTAACAACTTATATGATCTTGGGCAAGCCATATAGGTCTTTTAGTGTGTTGTATGTTATGAGTAAGATTAGATTAGCTGGTTATTAGGTATTGATTATGTATTGATTAGGAAGTACCTAGCAGGAAGGAGCTGGAGCTTGGAATTCCAGGTTGGAATGAAGGAGGAAGAAGTCTGTCTGTGCCCTGAGTGTGTGGACTCCATTAGTGGTGGGCAAAACTGTTGCCAGCCTGGGAGACCTCAGAGCAAAGGACACCCTGCTAATCTAATCTTACTCATAACATGTAGTCATGAGGACTTTTGGGGGCCTCACTCTTCCTCATCTGTGAAATGACAAGGTTTAGCTTAAATGATTTCCAAAGTCTCTTCCACCTTTAAAAATTCTGTAATTTCAGGACTCAGGACCTTATGAGTCAATACTAGAAGAGTAGAATGACTAAGCCAAGCAATTATTAGCCAAAAGGTCAGAAAAATAAAGTGGAACAAGTCAAGAGACATTCGTAATGCAAGAATAATTTAGAGTTAAAAGATGAAGTTGGGTAAGGTGCCAACTTTAGTGGTGGGAATCTTATCCTCTTACTTTCTGGAGTGACAGCTTATGCTGGCCAGGATTCTGCCCTGTTTGAAGTTTAGAAAAAGAAGTTTGAAGAAGACCATAAAAGAGATATTGTAGTCAAAGGCAGGAAGCGATTAGGACATGGATAATAATTTCAGTAAAGGCAGGGTGAAGATTAGACTGTATTTTGGTGATGTTTCTACCCTGGTAATAAACAGACTCAAAGACAATCGTTCTGTGGGAGGAAGATAGGAAGTCTGTGGATAAGAATGGATCCAAGATTGTTTTATTCAGTAGCAGTTATGCCAAAGAAGCTAATAATGGTATTTGATACTTTGGATCACATTGATTTTTGTTTGGAGAGTTTTCTGGGTTTTTTTTCATGCCTATAAGAGAGCTTCCATTTTGAAGCCTTTAATATCCAGAAGATACTAGATAACTGATGAGTTCTTAAAAATAAAAAACAAGTGAGGAGAAGCAAAGAACAAAACCGTATAATTGCTTGATTTGGTGTTATCTCCACAAGTTCCTAAGGATACCAGCAACATTTAGCATGGCAGACTAAGAAAATTGGCCCCTAATACCTTGTTTTTGGATGATGGTCATATATTTCAAATAGAGGAAAAGGTGAATCCAAGTTTATGCCTCAGAGAGCAGAAAAAAATGACTGACTCTAGAAATAAGACTATTACTAGGCATGAATAGACATAAAAATGATGACTCCTTCTTCAAAGTACTCAGAGTAATCCAAATTTTTTTAAATAAATTTATATTTTAGAGCAGTTAGGTGGCTCAGTAGATTGAGAGCCAGACCTATAAGTGAAAGGTCCTGGGTTCACATATGGCTTCAGACACTTCTTAATCATGTGACCCTGGCCAAGTCATTTAACCCCCATTACCTAGC
>NC_058130.1:556359202-556376938 GCF_016433145.1 Gracilinanus agilis | reverse complement strand
AAGCTGGGAAGTGTCTGAGGCCAGATTTGAACCTAGGACCTCCTATCTCTAGGCCTGGCTCTCAATCCACTGAGCTACCCAGCTGCCCCCGGTAAGAGTTTTTAAAATACTAAAAAATAAAAATAAATAAATGTATTTTATATGCATTTATAATGTCACTCCTACTCTCTCCTCACCCACAACTGAATAGTAACAACAAAATGAAAAATAAAAACCCTCATCATAAACATGTATAGTCAAATTTTTAAAAATTCCCACTTTAGTCCTGCTGCAAAATGTAGATTTTACTGCACATTTTAGCTTCAGGTGAATGGTATGTTTAGTCTTCAGTCTTTTGGATTTGGGGTTTGTCATTTCAGAGTTCTAAAGTCTTTCAAAGTTGTTTTCCCTGCAATGTTATTGTCATTGTGAAAATTATTCACCTAGTTTCAGTGCAACCCACTGTTGAATGGGAATAGACAGAAATAATTCCAAGATTGAGACAAAAAAAAATTATGTGTTCTCTTAAGAAAGAAAATCTCATATGTAGTTAATGCCAAAGGATGTAGAATGCAGCTCTACAATTCTAGGAATGTCACAGATACATTTCAGTATGAACCAATTAATCCTTTGCTTGCTGTTCCTCAACCAAAAAAAAAAAAAAAAAAAAAAAAAAAAAAAAAAAAAAAGAACTCATCTCTTTTCACACCAGAAATCATCCATTGATGCAATCAAAATTTTAGTTGACTCACAGCTATGAACAGAACCAAGATGGACTTAAGTAATTCTGCAAAAAAAGTCAATGATAATCTATAATTAAGAGTTCCATACCACTGGGATTGTCAGCCTAGACCCCTGCTGCTCTAACTAACAAAGGAATGCCATATACCCATTTTGGGGGTATGTAGCTTACTACTGTCAAAACATGGACATCCTGAGGTGAATCCAGGCAATATCTACTCAACCAGCTTCATCAGCAGATCTCCTCTCATCATCTGATACTCTGCCTAGATTCATTTGCAAAGATTTAGTAAACTTCCACTCCCTATCACTTTCCCTATCTCCTGGACTTAACATCTCAGACTATCAAGGAGAAAACTCCTACAACCCCTGCTGTCTACTCTCAAATACAGATTCCTCCTGCTCCTCCTGCTCCTTCTTCTTCTCCTCTTCCTTCTCATCATCATCATCATCATCATCATCAATAACATTTATATAAAATCATAGGTCAAGCAGTATTATTATTATCCACATTTTACTGCTGAGGAAACTGAGGCAACCTAATATTAAATAACTTGCCCAAGTTCACCCAGCTAGCAATTGTTTGAGGCTGAATTTAAACTCATATCTTCCTCTCTGGAATACTCTCTCCTCCCGCCCCTCCACTCTGACTACTGACCTCCCTGGCTTCCTTTAAGTACCAACTAAAAACCCACCTTCTATAGGAAACTGCCCCCAACCAGTCTTAATTTTAGTGCCTTCCCTCTGTTAATTATTTCCTATTTATCTTGTATATAGCTTGCTTTCTATATATTTGTTTGTGTGTTGTCTCCCAGTTTATGTTATAAGCTCCTTGAGAGCAGAACCGTCTTTTGTTTCTTTTCATATCCCCAGTGCTATTAGCACAGTACCTGGCACATAGTAGGTGTGTAATAAATTTTTATTGATTGATTGAATGATTTGCCATTTAGTTTTGAGCTCCTTAAAGGCAGGGACCACTTTTTTGCTTTTTTTGAAGATCCCCAGTACTTAGCCCAGTGCCTGCCATATAGTAAGCACTTAATAAATGTTGATTTATTGATGGATTGATTGACTCCAGGACCAGTGCTCTATCCACTGCACCACCTCACTACTACAAACTGAATCAATAGAAGCAGTACCTATATCACATTGATATCAAAGAGCAACTGAAGGGTTAAAGGGTTGCTTAATCCTGCCATTAAAGTTGTCAATCATTTGACTCTAAATGAAAAATTAATGGTTTTGTGGATGTCATATGTAACTAGCTCAATGAACAAAGTTCTAGGAAACCTTTTAAAATTTATAAGATATCTGCCCATTTCTAATTTAAAATCAGCTATTTTTGTATTCCTATTAAGTAGATTGAACCACAAATCAGATTTAAGCTATATTTTGATACCCTTTAGTAGTATTTGGAATTTTATCAAGATAAGACGGCTCCCTTGGAAGTCATTGTGGAATAAGCAGACAAGCAAATGTGAAATGTCCAATTGGTCAAATAGCAATCGAATTTGAGTGGAAAATTGATTTCAAAACGCTACGATGCAGCTTGTGACTGAGGATACCCAGGTCATGAGAGGAGCATTTGTTTTATCACCCTCCCTAATTAAAAGTCATTTCATTTAGGGAACATTCCTATGAAGCAATGAGGATTAAATGTCTTCATTAAGAAATTAAATGTCCTCAACTTTCTTCCCCAAGACCACACACTGAGACAGTGAGAGTCAAATTTGGAAATACACATATTTGTATATTTGTGCACAGTCTATGATTATACTTCTTTAGCCCAGGGGAAGGTCAAGGCATCAACTTCAGGTCACTGTGGAATTGCCAACTCTTGGTGGAGAGTTAAAGAAAAGTTAAAGGAAGGAAAGCAGAATGAATCAGATCCACCAAATGGAGGGATACCAAATTTAGCAGTGAATACAAAGATTCAAGCTTTTTTCTCAAACCATCTAAAATGCTGAAATATTTCTGTATTAGATTGCTTATTTTAATAATGTTTATGGTGATAATTAAGGTGTAGTATCCCTAGCCAGCACACACTGGAGAAAATTATCTTTATTTTAACCATTCTAGGAATATGGTAGAACATCTGGAAGGCTGAACAAGTCTTCACATCTTGCTTTTTTTCATGACTGCTCTCTTTCTTTTCTCCAAGTTATTGGTCCCAGTCCCTATTTCTTTTCCAAATGGTTTGAATTTGGCCCTTGCCTTTCTCTGGCCACATTAGATACCTAGAGCTTTAGTGCTGAGGAAAGAAACACTACTATTCCTGAAATGTGGACTAAATTGTTTTTCCCAATATTAGGCCTCTTACTAGAGTCTTGATTGGCCAGAACACTCTTTTTCTGGGCAAGAATTTTTGCATACAAAGCAACAAATGAAGCTGTGGTTGTGGGAGAAAGTAACCCTTCTCCTTCAACTCCCTTCTCATTACACAATCATCTTTCTTCACAGTTTTGTGGTGAAGGGTGACGCACAGTTGGATGGTAGGAAGCAACCATCCATGCTCATTTGAGCCTGGCTTAGCATGAAGGGCAGCTCCAAGTGGACATCTTTGATCGATATGTTGAAGGTCTTACTTAAGAATTACCCATTTTTACAAATGAAACACTGGGATAAATTACCTCACCCAGTGTTGATTATGGCCAAATACAAGAATTTCCTTTGGATGATGAAAGCACAAAAACATCTTTGTTGTTACAAAGTCTTCCTCCCACAAAAAAATGGAGAGGGGGGGGCCTCAGATGTTTCAGCCTCACGAAAACAACTGAAAGTATGAGATGGGAATAGCCTTCATGCTCCTGTCCCTCCCTTCCCTGATTTCATATGCTGGCCAAGGAATGCCTTTCACTACAAATGGAGTGCTGTATAGGAAGAACAAGCTGCAGTAAGAATGAGACTTAATCGTTCTAAAAATCTATTGGTTCTAGCTCCGGTTTGGGGAGTGGAGGAAAAAGGGAGAGGTAATTGTCTTTCTCTAGTCTGAGACAGCAGATAAAGCACTGATCCTGGAGTCAGAAAGACTTGAGTTCAAATTAAGTCTCAAATATTCTCTGGCAGCATTATCCTGACCAGGTCACTTAATTCCTCTCTGTCTCAGTTTCCTTATCTATAAAATGAGGAAAATAATAATAGCACCTAACTTGCAGATTGGTGTGAAGATAAAATAAGATACCATTTTCAAAGCACAACATAAATACTAATTATTATTATTATTATTATTATAAAGTGGAAATTGGTGCCCAAAGCGCTTTAAAAAACTATCTGCCCTTTGATCCAACCATACCACTGCAGGGTTTATACCCCAAAGAGTTAATAAGGAAAAAGACTTGTACAAAATTATTTATAGCTGTGCTCTTTGTGGGGGCAAAAAATTAGAAAATGAGGGGATGCCCTTCGATTGGAGAATGGCTGAATAAATTGTGGTATCTGCTGGTGAAGGAATACTATTATGCTATAAGGAATAAAGAACTGGAGGAATTCCATGTGAATTGGAACAACCTCCAGGAATTGATGCAGAGTGAAAGATGCAGAACCAGCAGAACATTGTACACAGAAAATAAAACATTGTGGAATAATTCAATGTAATGAACTTCTCTACTACCAGCAATGCAACGATCCAGGACAATTCTGAGGGACTTATGAGAAAGAATGCTATCCACATTCAGAGAAAGAACTGTGGGAGCAGAAACAGAGAAGAAAAACAACTCCTTGATTACATGGGTCAATGGGGATATGATTGGGGATGTAGACGCTATACGATAACCCAAGTGCAAATATCAATAATATGGAAATAGGTCTTGATCAATGACACATGTAAAACACAGTGGAATTTCTCATTGGCCATGGGAGGGGAGGAAGGGAGGGAAAGAACATGAATCATGTAACCATGAAAAAATATTCTAAATTAATTAATTAAATAAAATTGTTCAAATCACAAAATAAAAACAAATTAATAAAAATAAAAAATAAAGTGGAAGTTGAGTTTCATTAAAAAGAGGTTCAGAAGAAAACCACAAGGTGATTTTAATGGACTTTAAGTTCATTATAAATGTAATATGGCAGCCAGCGAAGCCAATGTCATTTTAGGCTATATTCAAAGAAGAGTAAGCAGAATAAAGGAGGTCATGTTTTCTTCTCCAGTCTGCTCTGATCAGAAAACATCTGGAGTATTGTATCAAATTCTTGGTACTACATTTCAGAAGGATTTCTGACAAATTAGTGTGGGTTCTAAGGAGTATCCTTGTCACAAGGATATCAAAAAGACTCAAAATTAAGCTATATGAAAATTGCTTTAAAAAACTAGGAATATGTAACCTGAAGAAGAGAAGGCTTTGGGAGAATTGCACACTAGCTGTGAGTATTTGCAAGACTCTCATATGGAAGAAGTATGATCCCAAAGGGCCCAGTAGAATTAAGAACAATGGGTCAAAATGAAGACAGATCTATTTCAGTGAAGACCCAATGGGTAGAAGTTATTAGGAGACATCTTTTGGCTCAGTATATGGAAAACCTTCCTAAAAACAATTTCTCTAAAAATGGAATGGATGAATTCCCTATTACTTAAAGTCTTCGGTATATTACTGAATAACTCCTTGTTGGGGATATTGTAAACAAAATCCATGCTTCAGAATAGGCTACATTAGATGATCTTGGAGGTCCCTTTTTAACTCAGTAATTCTTTTTTCTTACCAATTATACGTAATAACAAATTTCCACATAAGTTTTCCAAAGCAATATGATCCAAATTGTAAACTTCCCTCCTTCCCTCCCCACTCTTGAAGCTGGCAAGAATTCAATCTGAGTTGTATATGTATTAGCACACAAAATATATTTCCATATTGCTTACTTTTATAAGTGAATAATATTATAAAATCAAAACCTATACCCAAATAAACAAGTGAAAAAATCATATGCTTTCCTCTGCATTCTTACTCCAATAGATCTTTTTCTGGAAGTGGATAGCATTCTTTGTCTTAAGTCCCTCAGAATTGTCCTGGATCATTGTATTGCAGAAAGTAGCTAAGTCTGTCATATTTGATCATTCCACAATATTGCTGTTACTATATATAATGTTTTCCTGGTTCTTCTTATTTTACTCTGCATCAGTTCACATGGGCCTTTCCAGCTCTTTCTGAAATCATCCTCTTCATCATTCTTTACTGTACAATAGTATTCCATCACCATCATATACCACAATTTTTTCAGCCATTCCTCAATTGATTGATATCCCTTCAGTTTCCAATTCTTTACCACCAAAAAAAAAAGCAGTTATAAATATTTTTCTACAAGCAGGTCCTTTCTCATTTTTTTCACTCTTTGGGATACAGACCTAGTAGTGGTATTACTGGATCAAAGGGTATGCATTGTTTTATGACCCTTTGGCCATAACTCCAAATTGCCCTCTAGAATGGTTGGATCAGTTCTCAACTCCAACAGTGATACATTATATGTCCCAATTTTGCCACATCCCCTCCAACATTTATCATTTTCCTTACTGCCATACTGGCCAATTTGACATATGTAAGATGGTACCTCAAAGTTGTTTTAATTTTTAATTCAACAATCCTATGGACTATCATTTTGCACACCTGGAATTAGTACTGGGTCTCCATAATGGGCATTTCCACATGTTATTAAAAAGGGTTTTCTACTTTTCTGTAAAGTCTAAGACAGTGATGGGCAACCTTTTTAAAGAAGAGGCCAAAAGAAAAGAAATGCTCATTTGTCAGTCTGTTTCTAAGGCAACTCTTTGGAAGTTTCATCGTATTGTATCCTACTCATTGTATTCTTCAGATTAGGAATAATGTCACAAGGCCAGATAGAACATTTCAGGGGGCCACATCTGGCCTATGGGCCGTAGTTTGCCCATCACTGGTCTAAGATATACTTCCATACTTCGGTGAGATGCTGACCACTTCAATGTGGGAATTGCTTCTATCAGTGTAGATTTCAACCCACCCACTACTTCTTTTCCTGTGTGATTTCTGTCCATGTTTCCGCAGGACTCTTACAGAGGGTCCACAATATGCTGAAGTCTTCCCCTAGAGCTTTTCACAAGTCAAAGGAAAAAAATGGAACACTCGGGTTGTGCATCTGTTGTCTCTCACTTGCAGCACATAACCAGACCACCTCCTTTTCTGAACATAGATTTCCATAATTACATACCTTATGCCACTTCTCAAGAATAGGGCATCGCTGAAAATATACTGAAGCTTACTTGTGCCCACCATACATTTCTCCATTGTCCTTTCAATCACATACAATATTAATTCCCCAAAGAATATGGCATTCCAAGATTCATAATCATAGCCATAGAGCATGGAGTTGGGGAAATTTTGTGTTGAAAAAATTAGACTTTTTCATAGGCCCAGAAGCCACTTCTGTGCTATTCTTACCTATCCAAAGACCATTCTCCTTGAAAAAGAAAACAGAAATAAAGTAAGAGTCGTCTATTTATCATCTCAAATCTTGCCCAAATAGCAGGCCTAACTCTTCTTTAATTTTAAGTGTCGGTGTCTGGAGTCAAATTTGAAATTAGGTCTGTCTGACTCTAAGCCCAATACTCTATCCACTGAGATCCACTGCTTCACTACCACCCTAAACACAAATTCATTCTCTACAACATATCTCAAAATTGGTCAGGTAGCCTTTGTGGAAGACATCCAGTGAAGATGAATCCATATCTTTTTTTTTAACCCTCACCTTCCATCTTGGAGTCAATACTATATATTGGTTCTAAGGCAGAAGAGTGGTAAGAGCTAGGCAATGGGGGTTAAGTGACTTGCCCAGGGTCACACAGCTAAGAAGTGTCTGAGGCCAGATTTGAACCTAGGACCTCCAATCTCTAGACCTAGCTCTCAATCCACTGAGCTACCCAGCTGCCCCCAAATCCATATCTTCTTAAGGCAGTTTATTCTAGTTTTAGAATTTAGTTTGCATCTTTAAAAAATTATGTTA
Source organism: Gracilinanus agilis (assembly GCF_016433145.1). Lineage (NCBI taxonomy): Eukaryota > Metazoa > Chordata > Mammalia > Didelphimorphia > Didelphidae > Gracilinanus > Gracilinanus agilis. The sequence continues at coordinate 556,369,252 of NC_058130.1, read as the reverse complement.
TGGATTGTGGTTAGGTTCTAACACTAGATCATAACACACAATAGCCATAATGTACTAAATATTATCAAAGTGCAATGAAAAATAAAAAATAAGAATAGAATCATAGGATTTAGAGCTGGTAAGAACCATAGAAGTCAGCCCAACTTGCTAACTCATTTGTAAATTGGGAAACTGAGGCCCAAGATGGGATAAATGACTTGTCCCAAGTTATTCCCTCTTCAACCCTATCTGCTGACATCCTTTAAGATCCAACTAAAATCCCATTTTTCTTTTACAGGAAATCTCCCTCAATTCATCTTTATTCTAGTGTCTTCTGTTTGTTCATTATTTCCTACTTATTCTATATATAACTTGCTTTTTTTTAAATCCTTACCTTCCATCTTAGAATCAATACTGTATATTGATTCAAGGCAGAACAGCAGTAAAGGTTAGTCAATGGGAATTGTGACTTGCCCAGGGTCACACAGCCAGGAAATGTCTGAGGCCAAATTTCAACACAGGACCTCACATCTCTAAGCCTGGCTCTCAATCCACTAAACCACCCAGTCACCCCCTATATGGTTTGACTTGTATAAAATTGTTTGCATTCTCTCTCCCTCATTAAATTGCTCCTTGAGGTAGGAATTTTGAGCTAAAATACACATGTTCCAGGGAATCTAGAAATATAGAGCTGTTCCCATGGGAAAGAGAATAGCCATAGTCTGTTGGGAACTGTGGAGAACTAAAGGAAATATACCTTATAGGCAGAAGATTGCAGATGGCAAAAGGAACAGGAAAGATAGTATTATTTTCCTATAAGTCCCCTACTCTAATCAAAATTAATTATTCAGAGTTCTCCAAACATGGCCAAACCTTCCCCATACCTTTGGACCATAAGATCCTTCCCCAGAATTGCTCTGGAGAAATACAGGAAGGGAGAGCTGCTAATGGAGCTAATCAAAATTATAACAGGGACTTTGAGAGGACCAGCAATTGGTAGCATCTCAGAAAGCTAAGGAAGGCACAAACTGTAGGAAGATGCCATATGGACATCGATAGAAACAGTTTTGAACTGTTTTGAACAAGCTGGATTTACTTTTTCATTAATTAATTAACTAATTTTTTTCAGTTACATATAGAAGAGTAATTAGACTTCTCTTCTGTTCTAGAAGGTAACATGAGAACCAATGAGGATGATTTAGCGAAAGGTGAGTTTCAGTTCTATTCAAGGAAACTGATGGAATCTGAACACAGAACAAAACATACCACTTTTTATTTTATTTTCTTCCTGGGGTTTTTGACACATTTCTTGATGTGTCATATGATGCTGAATATGTAAATATGTTTAGTATAAAACATGTATAAGCTGTATAAAATTACTTATTGCCTCAGGAAAGGGGGAAGAAAGGAGAGAATTTTGAACTCAAGATGTTAGAAAATGAATGTTAAATTTTTTTACATGTAATTGGGAAAAAATAAGATTTTACTGAACTAAAAAGAAAACACTTTCTAACCCAAATGAAACAAGCTGTCCCAGTGGGTATGAAATTCCCCATCTCTGGAAGCCTTCAAGTGGAGGCTTGATGTCTCAACGTCTGGAATACTGCAGAAGACATTTATGCTTCAGGTAGGGATTTAGATTAGACATACTGGGGATTCCTTTCAAGTCTAAGATCCTACAGAAGTTTCTCCATTTGTGTCTGTCATTAATATGGTCCCATGAGGAATATTCTACTTCAGTCCTGGAACCAGTCATGTAAACCCAGCCCTACTATTAGGGAACAGCTTGGAGAATCTGGCTCATTATATCCATCTTTCTGGCTGTCAGCACTTAATGAAGCAAATCCTTTTAAAGGAAACAAAAATGTTAGGTTAAATTCCAAATATTATTCATTCTGTTGTTTAAGTTATGTGATTCAATAAGGACCTGTCCCTGCATGTTTGAAGTCATATCTACAGGGGAAAAAAAATCACACTGCAGACTAGGTTTTAGACGGGTGAACTTTTCAACATTTTTGAAGTTGAGGCATGTTGTTTTGCCACTGACCACATCCTCTGCCAATACAGGCTTCCAAAGAAGCCAGGACTATCCACAAGGCAAACCTGAGACAGTGCTTTACTCTCACACCAGTAAAACACAGTATCTTCTCCATCAGCAATTCAAAATTGGACGTGGAAACTATAGAAAGACTGCTGGGATAAGTCAGAATACCTCAACAGCTATCACAGTGGGCAGGGCATTTTCCCTTTCTGAATCTGCTTCCTCATCGATCAAACAGGGATCAGAAAGACCTCCATCTCCCACTTCAAAGTGCTACCAGGGAATGAAGCCCTTTGTAAACTCTAAAGTCACTATATTGTTGTATAAATATGAATGAACAGCCATTGTCATCATCGTGAGAGTCAAAGCCATCCCCTTCCCACTTTAATTACCCATCTCCATCCTCTAGGGAAAGGAGGAAATGTCAGAGGGAACATTTCAATATTGCTGTACTGATGTTCATAGATTCACCAAAAGAATACGGGGTTCCCAGGTCTGAGGAGTGAATGACTTTCTCAAGGTTACAGGTGAGTATGGGGTAGCTCTAGGACCCAAACCCCAGTGTTTTCATTCCTAATCTAGTATTTTTTTTTCAGGACAGTGACTAGAATCAAAATGACTCATCCTCCTGAGTTCAAATCTGGTCTCAGATACTTCCTAGCTGTGTGACCCTTGGCAAGTCACTTATCCCTGTTTGCCTCAATTTCCTCATCTGTAAAATGAGCCAGAGAAGAAAATGGCAAACCACTCTAGAATCTTTGCCAAGAAAACCCTAAATTGGGACACAAAGAGTCAAGCACAATTAAAAGTAAGTGGGCAACACCCAGTACTTTTATCTTACCTAACATTCCACTTTATCACATAGAAGAAAATGAAACTTGACCTACCTTCCCTATTCAGCAGCTTGCTGTCAGATCTGAACTCACACAGTAGAATTCTGAGCAAGTGTTGATTCTAACTCTTCCTTATGGAGTCGAACAGAATAAACATAATTCCTTTCCTATATGACAACACTTCAAGTATCCTCACATATCATCCATCCTACATGGGATGTAATATGGTACAGTGGAAAGGGTACTGTCTCTGGAGTCAGAGAACTTGGGTTCAAATTCTGCCTATGATACTCTCTTGGACAAGTCATTCCACCTTTGTGGGCCTCAGTTTCCTCATCTGTAAAATAAATAAATTTCCCAAGAAGGTTTCTTAAATCCTATCCAGCTACAAAACTATAATCCTATGATCTCCTGTTTTCTTGCCTTTGCACAAACTTTCATTCCTAGATTGTAGTCCCTTCTCACCTCTAACTAATGGAATACCTCTCTTCCTTCAATTCAGCATATTCCATATGGATTCTTTCCTGATTCCCCCAACTGCTAGTACATATCAACTTTATATTCCATCTATGTATAATGAGTACTCTCTAGACCAGTGATTCCCAAAGTGGGTGCCACCGCCCCCTGGTGGGTGCTGCAGTGATCCATCAATAGAGACTCCTAATCACCACATTGTTAGCTGATCAGAACCAGTTACAGAATTCAAAGTCTACATGGGAAGTGCATGGCCAAACCCACTGCACATGTTCCTCAGGGCTAGACCACTGGCCAGTCCGCCATTACTTTTGACATCTCTTTCACCTTCATGTTGCCTTGGGTAAGTTCTTTAAGGGTAGGCATGGTTTCATTTTTTGTCTTTGATCCTCAGCACACAGCATAGTGCCTGGCACATAGAAGGTACTTAATAAGTGTTTATGGATTAATTATATCCATAAAGTTAATTGTGTTCCTGTGTCCTGTGTGCTGTAGAATCTCCAGTCGTGGCTCTCTAATGGAAGCTGGGACAAGGCAGGAATCTTGCCCTCTCCCCTCCCAGAAAAGGAATAGTGAACATTCATTAGCTGTGCTTTACCCAGGCCACATGATGTTTTCCTCTTGGTACTTGAGACATCTGCTAAAAGCACATCTGAGCAGAATTTACGCTAAGTAGGACAGAGCTGCAGGCAGCATGAGTTAGATTTATGATCAACAGATTAACTCAGATAAATCATCTCTGCCCTGGATCTGCTAAATAAACAAGAGGGGGAAAATGTAATCTCGGAATAATCCCCATGGCCTAAAGGAATAGGAATGAACAACAATAATGCTATTATGAGAAGGACTTTCGTTAAGACTCTTAAAAGTCTTCATGTTTTCTTCAAGGCAACATAGGGCAATAAGAAGGACACTCACTTACTGTGGACCCAGAAGACATGTACTACCTTATGCAAATCATTTTAACTTCTGTGCCTCAGTTTCCCCATCAGTAGAGTGAGGGAGAGTGGAAATCAATAATTTCTAAAGCTTTTTCCCATGGTCCCTGTACATTGGTACTGATGGCTTATTAACTTTTATTTAAGATATTATTCCCTGGATTGTAATTTCCCATTAAACTATGAAAGCCCCTCCAAAGAAGACAAACAAATAAGATAGGCAGTTAAGGGCATAGAGGGACTGAATTTATTGACTGATTTATCTCCAAGGAACATTTAAGGGAAATATAATTCAAAGAAACTGACTATGGTACATCACAGAAGGTTAAGGTTGGAGAAGGTGAGCTGGACTTATAGTCAGGAAGAACTGGGTTCAATCTGTTTCAGATATTTACTGTGTGACTGGGGAAATAATTTAGAAATCACTGAGGGGCATGTAGGTGGCATAGAGACAGGAGGTTGTGGGTTAAAATCTGACCTAAGACACTTCCTAGCTATGAGAACCTGGGCAAGTCACTTAACCCCAATTGCCCAGCCCTCACCACTCTTCTGTCTTGGAACCTATACTTTGTATTAATTCTAAAATAGAAGGTATGGGTTTAAAAAAAATCACTGAGCTTCATCCATAAAAAGAAAATAGCACTTATCACAAAGGGCTGTTGTGAAATTCAAATGAAATAAAGTCTATAAAGAGATTTCTGAACATTAACATATATACATTTGAATTATTATTTTATTGGATTCTGCTTATCTTTGTGTTATTTATTAGTAGGTGCAATAGTTGTTTCTTAGCTTTTTTCAATGACATTCAGATAAAGCCCTTTCTGGGGCAAGTTGCTATCCTGCTATCATTCTTTTTACATTTAATATTCTGCAAACTATTGCACAGGTAAATAAAATGATAGCCTTTTGTAAGTGTATAAAACTTTTGAGATGTCAGTTAATCTTCTCCAGACTCATTGAAAGCATCTTTGGGACAACTCACTCCAATAGCCATTAGGACAGTGTGTATAATATGTATTCTAAGCAGCATACTAGATAGAGCACTGGGTCTAGGGACCATAAAGACCTGATTTCAAATCTGGTTTTTGACATTTATTAACTGAATGATCCTTGGAACAAGACACTTAACCTCTATTTGTCTCAGTTTCTTCAACTATGAAGTAGGGATAATAATGGAACCTAGTTCTCAGGGTCATTGTGAGGATCAAATGAAATAAAATTTGTAAAATGCTTAACACAGTGCTTGACACTTAAGTAAGTAGTACTTAAATAGTAATCACTCAAGTAAGTAGTATTTAAGTAGAAAGTACTTAAGTAAGTAGGCACTTAATAAATATCCTCTTCCCTTCCCTTTTCTACTACTAGAATTCTATATTTTGAAAGCTTTTCACTCCACATGGTTTGGAGATTTTAAACAGTGACAATGGTGACTTCTATTAAAAATATTGTTCTAATGTTTTTATGATCATTTTAGTATCGAGGTGGTTGTGAGCAATGACATTGCCTGTAATAATAGTCCAGTTCTCATAATAGCTTTATTTGTCATATTCTCAGGAATACTCAGGGATCTGTTTGTAATTCATGGATTCATCATCTTTGTTGATGGAGAACAAGTTTCTGGCATATCATTCTGAAGAATTGATTGGCTTTCTTTCTTTTTTTTGCATTCTCCAATATATTGCACACTTCCTATTTTTCCTATGTAGTATAAATCAATCAACACATCTGAGCCCATTAAAGATCATCTTCAGTAATTTCTGTTGGCAGTGACTTGTTTCTCTATCACCATCATAAACACCTCCATTTCTATAAACAAATCCGAATGACTCAGTTCAATATTCTTGGAAGATAATTTGAATTCATGTGAATTAGTTCATGGAGTTGTGACCTTTTGATTCTACTCGAGAATCTCAGCCATTTCATAGGCACCATCTAGAGAGCAGACAACTTTTGGTTACATTCAACAAAACCAGTGACACTAATCTTTACTATTGTTTTATAAAATTATGTCAATTTGTTCCAAGATAATTTCTATCCTTTTTTTCCATCTATTTTGAAAACACCTATCATTTTGTTCCTTCTTTTTGATAGTTAGTCTTTCTGTAGCTCCCTTGAAGTGATGAGCCTTCTATTTCATCATCATTATACTGATTTTTGTTTGAAAGCTCTTGTTTGAATCAAGTGCAAGACATTTTAATTCTTACAAAGGTATATGTAGATATGAATTAGACTAGAAATATTCTTTTCATTAAGCTTTGAGTTCAAGATGTCAAAAAGGCTCTTGACATTTATGGATGTGACTTTTCTCCTTGCTGTTTTATGCTTGATATGTCTTTCCTGATAGAGACCAAGATATTTATAAGCATTTGTTGTTGTCCATTGGTTTAGTTTGGCCTACAGATTCAAACTCAAAGCCTTCAGTTTCTGTCTGTCCTTAGTATATTAAAAATTTGAAAATTATTGAATCCAAATGATATTTTTCACTCCATTGGGAAAGTTTAAATGAGATAAAGGACCTATTTGATGAATTTTGAGTAAATCAATATAATATTTTGGTTAAATCAATATAATGTCATCCAGTGTTTTGAATAATTAATAGAGTACTTTGATACAATCATTTTGGAGATTTTTTTTCTCTTATCAAAATGTTTATTTTGAACTCATCAGTGAGAATTTTCATATACATAGCAGGACATAAAAAGACTATTTTACAAGGAACTTCAAATTTCTGTTACATACAGCTTAATTTTCTTAAGTATATAACCAATTCAACATACAAATTTCAAATCTATCCTGTTTGTCTATGATTCCTCCTGGTCTTCCTTCTGCTCTTATCTCTTCTTCTGCAAAAAAAAAAAATGTTTCATTGACATTTTATCTCTTTCTTTTCTTTCTCTTTCTTTTTTTTTTTGGGGGGGGGGGCGAGGCAGGAGGTAGAGGGACCCAGCAACAATCCTATCTTTCACCTTTCTATCTCTTTTATAGCTCCCTCCCTCCAAAAATTTTTTGGAAAACATTTTTTTCAAAAGCTGTTGCAGCAAAATATACATAGTAAAACAAATCAAATTCCACATTAGCCCATGACTCCCTCTTTGACTTGGAAACTATACTCCCTTGTATTCAGGAAAGATGATAGTGGGTTTAAGAATAGGCAAAACCATAATAGATTTTAATTAATTAACTCAGTCCCTGAAAGATGTGACATATGTCAAATATTCTTACCATTGCTGTGTTGGTCACATAATTTAAGTACAGCACAGTTTTCCACATGGACATCACATCCTCTAGCATTTTTATTTTATCTATTTTATTTTATCTATTTTATATATTTGTAGTACATGACAAAGCCTTGAGTACAGAAAAGATTTTGCAATAATAAAAGTGCTATAATTATTATAATTTGTTATAATAATTGTTGTATATGATTCATTACATATTGTAATTTGATATAATTATAATAACTGTCACTATAATTATCATTATTTATCATTCATCTCATCTTGTTCATATAGAAAGAATCTCAGACAAGGTGGTCACCTTCCTTCTATTACTCCCTCATATATAATGTTCTTTAGACTTTTGCCCAGATGGATGAAATAGTGGATTTTTGTATTTGAATAAAAAGTATTAGGATGTTGAGGCTCACTACAAGAATTCTTGGTACCACCCTAGTAGCAGACAGCACAACGGGGGTGACACCTACCTCTTCCCCTTCCCACCTAATCGCGACTTCTTCTGCTTGATCTCTATTTTGAAGGCATTTCAGTTCATGCAACTTGAAAATTATGAATATGTGGTAGAACAGTATCTACTTTTAAAAACATTGTTCTTAAGCTTCTGTAGACTTATGTTATATTTAGGAGCTTATAGTTATTGCTTTGATCTATATAATGTGCTGCTTCCAAGAGAATTTATTAATTGAGTTCTCCAGGATATTGTGAGGTCTGTACTTGGACTATGGAGAATTTGTCATCTATCATTCCATGAAAGACAGAAGACTTCTAATATATAATTCTGGCCATCTTTGCAACCCAAAGTGATCCTCTAAGGATTCCACGTTCTAATGGGAAAGACAACCTTCAAACAAATACGCACAAACAAGCTCAACAGAAGATAAATAGGAAATAATTAACAGAGGGAAGGTTCTAGAAGTAAGAGAGATTAGGAAAAGGCTTCAGAGAGAAGGAGGGATTTTAGCTGGCACTTCGCTTGGAGGAAGCCAGAGAAACCAAAAGGCAGAGATGAGGAAGAGGACATTACAAACATTCAGTGCAAGTGCCTGGAGGTAAAGGATGGAATGTGTTGTTTGTGAGACAGCCAGAAAGCCAGTGTCACTGGATCAAAGAGTGTATGTCAGGGAATAAGATCTAAGAAGACTGGAAAAGTAAAGGGGAAACAGAGTTTAGTTTATGAAGGGCTTTGAATAACAAACAGGATTTTGCTTTTGATCCTGAAGGTGATAAGGAGCTTCTGGAGTTGGGGGTAGGGATAAGGTCAATCCTGAGCTTTAGGAAAATCATTTTGGTAGTTGAACAGAGAATGGATTGAAATGGGGAAATATTTACAACAGGCAGTTATCACAATATTCTAAGCATGTGATGATGAGGGCCTGCACTAGGGTGGTAGCAAAATCAGAGGAAAGAAGTGAGTTTAATCAAGAGATGTTGCAAAGGAAATCACCAGGTCTTGGCAACAAACTGGTTGTGGGTGTTGAGAGATAATGAGGAATCATGGATGATATCTAGGTTAGAAGCCTAGAGGACTGGAAGAATCATGGTGCTCTTGACAGTAATAGAGAAGTTTGTAGGAGAAGAGCTATAATAAAGGATAAATTATGTTTTGGACTTGTTGAGTTTAAAATGTCTAATGGATATCCAATTTGAGATGTCTGAAAGGCAACTGGAGATGCAAGACTGAATGTCAGCAGAGAGATTAGGGAAGAATAGATAGATGTGAGAATATTCCATCAGCATAAAGATGTCATTTAAATCCAAGGGAACTAATAAGTTTGGCAAGTGAAATAGTATAGGAGAAAAGAAGGCCTACTTTCAACGTCCTCTCAATTATGAAGATGGCAAGCCAGTCTGACTTCCTATGGAAAGTCTCAAAATTTATATTTTAGTTCTCCCAGTAAGTCATGTTCTAGGATTCTGAGATTTCCACATAAGTGAAAAAATAAGTAGAGGCACTCCAATACAGACTATCTACCTATCTATCTATCTATATCTATATGTATGTATGTATATGTGCAAATATACATATGTCTATGTATAGGTAGATGTATATAGGCTAGAGATAGGTCCTGGGCATGTGTTTCATCGGTATAGATAACTCCTGGATAAGGAAACTCTATCAGTGAAGTTGGTGGCTTCTCTTCAACTTATATTCTTAGAAAGTTGTTTAATTCACAGAGTTCAAGTAATTTGACCAGAATTAAACGACCCATCTTTCCTCTGAGGAAGGACTTGAATCCAGGTCTTCTTGGACCTTTACCCCTATGCCATGCTTACCTATGTATATGTAAAGCCTCTCTCTTAGGGTAGACATATCCATACTGTAATGCCTCATAGCTCTCATATGGATGGATATATACTCACCCTATGGGTTGGCTTGTTTGTTTCAACCTTTCTCCAAATTAGCAGATCTAGTTTCCTAAAACAATGCTACTACCATTACTGAGGGTGGAAGGGAGGGGGAAGGAAGGAAGGAAGGAAGGAAGGAAGGAAGGAAGGAAGGAAGGAAGGAAGGAAGGAAGGAAGGAAGGAAGGAAGGAAGGAAGGAA
>NC_058130.1:556315582-556347732 GCF_016433145.1 Gracilinanus agilis | reverse complement strand
CATCTCACAGCTCTACCTCTAGAATAATTCATCTCTCTGAGTCTGAGCTTTTCCATAATCAGAAAATAATGTGGAATGATGCTCATCCCTAGGAAAGAAGAGACAATACCATTAAATGACATGATAGATAGAGTGTTGGACTTCAAGTCAGAAACACAAGCACCTGGCCTCGTGCTCAGTTCCTGGCACATGGTAGGCACTTAATAAATATTTACTAACTAACTGGCTTCCTTATTTGTCTTCACTATAGGCTTTATGATCTTGGGTAAGTAATTTCTCTCAACCTCAGATTCATCATCTGTAAAATGAAAAAAGAAGAATAAAAACTACCTCACTTGTTTGTAGTGAGAATGAGCTAACATGTGAAGTGCTTTGCAAATTATATAAATGTAATCTATCATTACTATTATTGTTATGATTATTATTAATTCACTCTAGCAGCCCAAGGCAGCCAAGTGTTTGGGTGGAAGGCACTATTTGTCAAGAGACCTAAGGGCAGGATTCATTCCACATAAGGGGAAATCCACCAGGTTGGTCATCTTGATATAAGGATTTGAACCACATTGTTTCCAAATAAATGACTTCTGATTTGTTCTCAATAGCTTTATACTGGCCAAAGTACCCTTTCTTAATATTTGAAAAGGTTCACTTCTTTGTGAAACACTTTTAGTTTGTCTTCCTTTTTTTTAAAAAAAAGGAATAATGATCTTTAATGACATTTCCCCTCAAACAAAATAAAAGTAGGAGAGAGAAATGGAAGAAAAGGAGATAAAGATACAGTCAACTCTCCATTATTCACAGTTCCTCAGCCCTTCCCTCTCTGCATCTTTTTCTTTTGATTCCATGAAGCTCCTTTTCTCCCCATATTTCTTTCAATACTCTGCATTTTCACGAAACCAGAGTTGGCTCCAATGGTGGGATAAGATCTGAATCTGGACTATTGACCACCATTAAGGCAGCTTTGGCTCACAAACTTGGCCAGCTTTGTTGACTCACTAACAGCTAGTAGATCTTATTCAGTCAAATGGTCAATTTGGTTTGGTCATTAAAATTCTCCAGGGTCAGCTATTGGTAGACACAGACATGAGGTCACAATAAGGTCAAATGAGTCACTCGTCGCTATCCATTTTATTCCTAATTTCAATATTGCTAATTTTCATTGCTAATTTTTTTTTGCAAGGAACAGATGTTATGTTAGGCAGTCAGGTGTTGTCTCTTCATGTGGGCACTAGGACAAAAGGCCCTGAAGTAGTACTAATGTGTGATGGCTAGAACTAAATTGGCCCATCAAAGCTGTTTGTAACAAGGCTGGTTCTTAGGCAATACTGTAAAGTAGATGAAGTTTATATTCAACATACCCACATTCCTCTTTTTCAGCTTTTCCCACCTCCGTGGAATCCTCCTTCACCCTGTCCTTTCAAGTAGCCAGTTTCCCTCCATCCTCCACAGTTTTCAGAAATGTATCTGATACCAGATTCCAAAAAAGTCTTATTCATCATAGCATGGAAGTGACCCTGGGCTCCCAAAGATTATGCCAGCAGGCCACTAGCCCTGGAAGGTTCTACCATGCTTGAAAATCTCCAAGTATAGTCCTAGCAACAGATTTTGCTTTCTGAGGGCCAGCTTAGCTAAAGAAGGAAGGGCTGACTCATCACCAATAGGCCGTCCACCAGTAACAAATTCATTGGCCAAAGAAACAAAGAATGATACAAAATGGCACTCAGTCATGAATTTTTCACTTGATTTCTGTAGTAATCATTGCAGAATGGCAAAAAAAAAGAGAGCAAAGTGTGTTTAAAAACTACAGGTTTTGACCATTTATAAACATTAAGTTAATTGATGATAATCTAGATGTGAAATATTTTATGAGGGATAAATGAATAACATGGTGGTCAAAAACTTTTTATTGTACTGGAAAGAACTGGAAACAAAGTGGATCACCATCAGTAAGAGAATGGCTGAACAATTATGGGAGATAAATGCAATGGAGTATTATTGCCCAATAAAAATTTATTAAAGGCACAGCTTGAGAGAAACCTGGAAAACTTTGTAAGAATTGATATGGAATAAAGTGAGCAGAACCAGGAGAACAATTTATATAATAACAATAATGATGCAAAGGAAAGCAATTTTGAAAGACTTAAAACTTCTGACCAATTCAATGACCAATGATGATGCATTAGGCCTCCCACCTCTTGGCAGAGAGAAAATGGCCAAAGATACTGAATAAGGCAGGAATCATCAGACATGTCCGGTCTGTGAGTTTTTCATTGTTACAAGAGAGCTCTTATTTATTGAGCAGAAATTGTTAGGAAAGGACAGTGAATGAATTGTGATAGTGATATAAGTGATAATAATAATAATATTATAACCTCCTTTGGTTCAAAGCACCCTTTACATGTTAATTGATATTTATTATGTTCATTTTTAAAAAAGAGGAAATGTGACTAAATTTTTATTTTCTAAAGAACATCTTCAATGTTGTCACCTCTATGAAGCTTTTACTAATTATATCTCATAAATGAGCATATAGGACAAATTAAGGCTTGGTTTATTGCTTCAGATGAATTATTGATTGATTGATTATTTTATTATTTAATTTATTTACTGATTTATTGACTTAATAAAGTGATGGGAGGGATGTTAATGATGTAGATTAAACTTAAAAGAGCACTTCTAGGGGCAACGAGGTAGCACAGTGAATTGAGAGTTAGGCCTAGAGACAAAAGGTCCTGGATTCAAATTGGGTCTCAGACACTTCCTACCTATGTAACCCTGAGCAAGTCATTTAACCCTTATTGCCTAGCCCTTACTGCTCTTCTGCATTGGAACCAATACATAGTATTGATTCTAGAATGAAAGATAAGGGCTTAAAAAAAAGAGAGTACCACATCTGAAATAAGAAGATATGAGTTCAAATACTGACACATACTTCTTATCTGTATTACTTTGAGAAAATCGCTTTGATTCCTTGGGTCTCAATTTAATCTTCTATAAAATAGAAATATTGGGCTTTATGGCCTCTGAACCATGCCAGGCACCTATTATGATGCAAAGACAAGGCACTGGGTAAATTCACTGAGCCTGGAAGACCTGAGTTCAAATCTAATTCAGTCACTTATCAGCTGTATGACCCTGGGCAAGTCACTTAACTTATGTCTGCCTCACTTTCCTCTTCTATAAAATAGGGATAATAAGAGCATCTACCTTCTGGGGATGTTATTAGGTTAATGTCTATAAAGAGTTATAGGTCTTAACACAATATATAAATCTAAATATGTATATGTATTTATACATACACATAATGTATATATTATTATATAATATACATGATGTATTATATAATATATGATAATGTATTCACATATAATGCATATTGCACTATATATTATACTACTAATATATAATATATTATATTACATGTAATTTTGTGTTATTATATAATATTAATAGAGAATATTATAATAATATAATATATGACATGATATATTCTATCTCTATATTAGCTGTTTATTTTTATTTATTATTATTATACTCTTTTAGGAGTAAGCTATGATCAGCCCCAGTGTAATATGCTTTCCTGGAAGCTAATTTGAATGGGAACAGGGGAAAAAAGTGCAAGAAACAACTTGTGAAACATGGTGGGGAGGGTCCAGCGGAATCACTTGTCAGCTCTGGGAGTGGGAAAGGAAGAGGGGTGGGAAGAAGAGGGGTGGGAAAAATCATGAATCATGGAACCATGGAAAAATATTCTAAATAAATAAATTATAAAATAAAATAAATAAAAAGCCATCTAATTATCCCACAAAAGAAAAGAAAGAAACATGGGGTGTCCTACTTGGAAGTGGGTAGATAAGAGTTGGAGAATCCCATAGAAGAGAGCAGAAGAAAAGTGAAGCATCTTAAGGCCATGTGGGGTTTGTCTTTACAAACTTAACTGGATTTGGAATTCTGCCTTGAGCGGGCTCCCTATGACTCACTCCAATGTCTGCCTTATAGAAGATTATCATTCCCAGAAAAAGTTAGAAGACCTGAGCCTCTGTTTTCTTACCAACCTCCTATCCCTTTTGCTTTAAAAGACCAGAGAAATGCAGCAACATGGAGACTCTCTATACCTAACGGGCACATTTCCATCAAGGAAACTTGCATTCATTCTTCCTGAGCTCTGTGGGAGTTCATGGCCATTTGGTAGTTAGGGACCCTGCAGTTGTTCCAAATTTTTTCATTTGAAGCTGCTCTTGGAAATGAATGAAACCCTCAGCTCATCTGGACTCCTGAAATGCTGAACCCCAGAACTCCCAAGTCTTTTACACCCACAAAAATCACCAGTTCTAGTTTTAAATCACATTCAGAGAAGCCATCATTTTCCCTTCTCTGATTTCCAGGCAATGTTCTTGTATACAAGCTCAGCTTCTGATGTTGTACATAGCCCAGAAAATAAAATTCCTCTGGAGAAAAAGAAGGGGATTTGTAATATTACAATTACAACGCCTTCCCACTGTCAAAATAAATCTGCTTCCATTTTCTCAGGTTTAATTTCTTCCCCATTACTTATCAACATCCTCTGCCCTCTCCCTTCCCACACACATACACACACTCAAAGCCCAGTGACCTCTGGTTTGATTTTACTTTAATGGAACAATGATGTTTCAGGATTTCCTCCTGAGGTCATTGGTTTCCATTTCTGTGGTCTCATCTGCTGGCTCATTGAACCCAGGACATGGTTAGTATTTGGATCCCTGACTTAAATGGCAGTGACAGGTATGAAATCAAGTGCTTAAACTTCCAAATAGAGCCAGTGAATATGCTCTGCTTTGCCAGACTGAGCAATAATAGCAACAGCTCACAGAGTTTAGTGTATTGCCACTAATGAAGGAAGAGCTTTCTTCTCGACCTCATTGGGAGATGGATGGGGTGGGCAAAGTATCATTATCCCCATTTTAATGATGAGCAAACTGAGGTTCAATAAAGGGATGGGACCATGGTCACAATAAATTGCAGGGCTGTGGCTTGAACCCAGATATTCTGATTATACTGTCCCATACTACTGGATTGTCAAACCCACCCCTCCTCCAGAAAATATTGACTGTCAGCACATTTAACAAGCTGAGAGGCAATTATCATGCAGAGTTAATATATGATGCACTCTGACACCATGAAGCTTTCGGTTTACTAGGGGAATAGAATATATATAAATTATGATATGTCCAATAGAGAAGTGAATATATTGGAAGAGAAAGAAAGAGAAAATTGTTATATACTAAAGAGAATTAGGAAAAGCTTCACAAAGGTGGCAGCATTGGAGATGCTCTTTAAAAGATAAAAATTCAATTACATTTTCTACAATTATGAACTTCACGAATATCAACAAATAGGCAAAGAGCCCTTTAACCAAAGGTTTTATTATCATTATTATTGTTTGCAATCACCATTCACCCATTTTCCTTTGTTAACAACTTGCCCTCAATAGATAAGAGCTTGCTTGTAACCATTAAAAGTAATCAGGCAAAACAAATTCACAGACTGGAAAAGCCCAAGATGCCTACATTATTCAGCATTGTTAGGCCGTTACCTCTCTGCCAAAATGTAGGAGACCCGCTTCATCATGAATAGTCACTGAGTTAGTCAGAGTTCTTTAAGTCTTTCAAAATTATTTTTCTTTGTATCATGGTTATCATTGTAAAAGTTGCTCTCCTGAATCTGCTCACTTCACTCCATACTGATTTTCCCAGGTTTCTCTCAAGATATGGCTTTAATAATTTTTTATTGGACAATAATACTCCATTACATTCATCTCCTATAGTTCACCCACACCCTGATGACAGGTGCCCATTTTGTCTGCTATGACAAAAAAGCTTTTGATATATCAAATGGATATATTAAATCATTCATCGGTCATAAATTAGGGATGTCATATTTAGAGTATCATCAACTAATAATGGCAGAATGAGAGAGCTTGGCCAGATAACAAAGATGCCACAATCATCCAGTGAGTTCCAAGCCATCACCAATTGTCTCAACTTTTGTTCTGCCAGTGGATTCATTCATAAAGGTGGTGGCACTGGAGATGTTCTCTAAATGATAAAATTCAGTTACATTTTCTTTAAGTATGAACTGATATGCCACTGATTCTGGAAGAGTAAAACCAATGACTTTGTGCAATTCTCTCTCACTTAAATCCAACTCATGTATAGGTCAAGACATCACCCTTATTATGTCATTAGTCTCCTTAGAAAACAAAGGACAACAGCCATACCATTGCTGCCCCAAAGAGATCATAGACAAAAAGACATGCACAAAAATATTTATAGCTGCACTTTTTGTGGTAGCAAAAAACTGGAAAACAAGGACATGCCCTTCAATTGGGGAATAGCTGAACAAATTGTGGTATATGCTGGTGATGGAATACTATTGTGCTCATAGGAATAATGAACTGGAGGAATTCCATGTGAACTGGACTGACCTCCAGGAATTGATGCAGAGTCAAAGGAGCAGAACCAGGAGAACATTGTACACAAGAGACTGATACACTGTGGTAAAATAGATTGTAATGGACTTCTTTACTAGCAGCAATACAATGATCCAGAACAATTCTGAGGGATTTATGGAAAAGAACGCTACCCACATTCAGAGGAAGAACTACAGAGGTGGAAACACAGAAGGAAAACGACTGCTTGAACACATGGGTTGATGCAGAGATGATTGGAGATGTAGACCCGAAACAACCACACCAATGCAACTATCAATAATATGTAAATAAGTCTTATTCACACATGTTAAAACCAGTGGAAATGCGTGTCAGCTGGGGGGGGGGTGAAGGGGAAAGTAAGAACATGAATCATGTAACCATAGAAAATTTTTCTAAAAAATAAAAAGAAATTAATAAAAAAAAGAAAAACAAAGAAAACAAAGGACAAACAACAATAGAAACAATAGATGGTCAAATGTGATTTTTGACATATTTTGCTCCCTTTTTGACTATTCTGCCATTGTCACTATAAAAATCCAAATAAACCATACATGACTAAGAGTTTTTTATATTATTCTTCCTTGGTTTCCTGTGTTTCTTTGGCAAGTGAATTCATTCCTAGTGGCCAGCCAATTATTGGTGATAAAATTCTCTATCTTTACCTAGGCTGGTCCTTAGAAAACAAAGTTTGTTGCTAGGGCTGTACTTCCAGCCCCAAATTGAAAACTTCCAGGAACATTTATGGCCAAAATCTAGAGTATCCTTGTCAAAGGGAAAAAAAATACAGCAGAGTCAAAAAAGAAAGAATTGAAGGACTGAACAGTCAGGTTCACACATGATTTAGCAGCCATCACTATAAAGAAACAGAAAGCTTGGAATATGAGGTCAATCAACTTCACAACCAGAGGTCTGGCTCCAAGATGGAGGCACCCAGACCAAGCTGTGATTTCTCTCCCCCTCCTTGTCTCTCAGGCACTGTGGAACACTATCTGACTAATGAATATCTTTTATTAATATCAATATAGGGATTGCGAAAAGGGGTGAAGGGCAGAGGGATTTTGGGGTGCCCTCTTCTCTATTTCTATGGAGTCCATCACTCGGGTAGAAACCTTTGGGGTTCCCACTCCTAAGCGTCTCTCTCTCTCTCTCCTTCTCCTTCTGTTTCTGTTTCTATCCTTTTCTATAATTGCAAGTCAAACCAGAAAGGGTCTCTCAGCAAGGTTGGGTAATGGGAGAAGGAGCCTAAGAGATGGCTCCCAAAATAGAGTCCCAAAAAATTTAGCTGACTCGATAGTTGAAGTCTTGCTAGGTGAGATGCAATGGAATCTTTGACCAGGGAATCAGGGTATCAATGTCCAAAGAAAGATCCTCAGGAAACCCTGAGGACTGGATTCGAGCTGAGATGTCTTCCTCCTCCTTCCCTCAATCCTCCACTGGAAGTCTTCCTTCTTCTCCTTCCTCCCAAGAATTGCCAGAATTCCCTCTGGTCTCAACTGTCAGTAACTGTCTTCAACAGCCTTCTTCTGGCTCTTTTTGTCCCATCCCCCATTCTTACATATTCCAGAAGGCAAGGGGATAGTCTTACAGCAAAGAAAACTGAGGACATTACTCTAGGAGGGAAAATGTATTGTTACTGAAATACTCTTCTTAAACACTTCCTAGGATGGGGAATTCATTACTTCATGAAGCATCCCACTCCTTTTTTAAAAGATTGAATTATAAGAAAGATCTTGCATGAAACCAAAATCTGCCTCTAGTTCAGGTCCATTGGTTCTACAATCAATCTGAAGCTAAACAGAATGTGCCTAATTCTTCTTCCAAATAGCCTAGAAAATATTTAAATATAGATATCACGTCCTTTGAGACAATGGCCAGGGCCCTCTGAGGGCCACTGCTGCCACACCATGACCCCATCCATTTTGCCATTTTTCTCCAAATATAAACTTAGACTTGGCTTAATCATGCTCTATAAGGTTTATAGCTCCCACCACGTGTTCTCCCTCAATTGATTTCTAAATATCCCAGTCCTTTCTGTAGAAGAGAATAAATATATGCCATTTCCTCTCCTCCACTTCCTGAAAAGAGTAAATATCCTTCTTTTGTGTTTTAAAGTAGGTTACTCAGGGACAGCTACACTGCTCAGTGGATTGAGAGCTAGTGGATTCAAATCTGGCCACTGGCAATTCCTAGGAATTCCCAGGAATTCCTGGCCAATTTCTAGGAATATGGCACTTCCATATTCCTATATGAATATATATATATGTGACCCTGGGCAAGCCACTTCACTGCAATTGCCTAACCCTTACCTCTCTTCTGTCTTGGAACCAATCTTGAGTATTGATTCTAAGACAGAAGCCAAGGGTTTAAAAAAAATTAAAATGATTACTCTAAAACTCTACAAGGGATATATAGGAGTGGTGTAATTAATAAAATAAAGAAGTTGGAAGGTGTATATAAATCTTACCAGTCAATCCTGGCTAAGGGACTTGCCTTCGCTCTTTCCTAGTCTTTTTTCCTCCTTGACTGACGCTTCACTTTCGATCTTATTCTCAGTCAGATGTTATTTCAGTTCTCAGTCTCATATCACTTTTCTCAGTCCCAATTCAATGAATTTAGTTAAGGAAAGCTGAAGTTGTCTGGGACCTTTGGGTTTTCAATTTTCCACCATTTAGTTCTGGTTCCAAAATTCTTTTACCCTTGACTGATGTCCCTACTACCTTCATGGGAGTTTTCTCTAACTTCTGACAAAGAGTTTAAATTAATTTGGTCTTATTTTTGCCTCCCTGGATAAGAAATCTTCTCCTCCAGGAAAGCAGAACAGCTGCCTTGGAGGTTTTAGTCTGGCTGCCCCAAATGACATACCCATCTCATTCCTTTTCCCAAAGGTCTTAGAACTCTAGCCCAGACTCCTTGTCTCTCATCAGGCCCATCCTTTCTATCCTGCTTAGTTGAATGTGAAATGTCTCCTCTGATTGCTGCACATCTGGAATTGCCTTGTTTTTTTCATTCATTTCTCTAACCCAGGCCCCTATACTGCCAACTGAATCTCCAGCCTTGCTAAACTCAATCAACTTTCTAGGGCATGAAAATGATCCAAGCTGCCTCAAAAACCCAAATTCAATAAAAAAAAAAAAATTTAAACCACCATTCAAGGTCTTTTATCTTATGCCACTTTCTAAACTTCCCTACTTACTGAACCACAATTCAAAGCACTAAACTTCCTGAATTCTCCTGGACCCTGAAATTTCCTGGCTTCTTGGATTTAGGGATCTTTCGCATCTGATCTAACTACCTGCCTCCCTTGTTCTGCCCCTGTATTTTGGTGTCGAGTCCAGCACCCACTTCCCCTTCCCCAACAAAGGTCTACTCCAGGCCACAAGTAAGCCTTTTCTAGAATCAGTAACAAAAAAAAAGAGAAAAAAGATACAAATGCTGGGGAAAAATATATTTCGGGGTAAGATACCTTAGGAGTTTATCAACTCAAGCAGTTTGTCAACAAAAATTTATTAAATATTATATGCTTAGCACAGTATCTGGCACACAGTAGGCACTTAATAAATGGCTATTGGTTAATGTGTGGAGATGCAAAGCATGGAATCCCTGCAAAGATACAGCCATAGCCTCACCCAGAATTCCAGGGGACCCCCCTGGAGAACTTTGGGTGAGGGGGCAGTTGAGAAGGGTTTGAGACATGTGCCAAGCACTGTGCTAAACTCTAAGGATAAAAAGAAAAGCAAAAACAATTTCTATCCTCAAAGAACTCACATCTGAATGGAAGAGACGAACATAAATAACTAGGTAAATACAAGCTATGTTCAGAATAGACAAAAGATCATCTCAGAAGCAAGGTTACACAGAAAAACTCCCCATCCCTACACTGGGTGGTACCTAAACTTTCAAAGTTATTCTACTTAATTAAAATTTCTCTGGACTAGCTTG
The DNA here is from genome assembly GCF_016433145.1 of Gracilinanus agilis. Lineage (NCBI taxonomy): Eukaryota > Metazoa > Chordata > Mammalia > Didelphimorphia > Didelphidae > Gracilinanus > Gracilinanus agilis. Next base: position 556,337,324 of record NC_058130.1, on the reverse strand, counting down.
GTGTCAAGACTTCCCTTTAATCTCAAAATATCTACCTGTCTTGGGCCATGTCATGCAAATAAAATGTCATCTTCCAACTCAGATGATCATCCTTAACTAATTGGGGATTCCTGTACCTCGTCATGCTGGACAAAGCTTATTCACCTAATCTATAACTCCAGACTCAATGAACCAATCAGGAAGCCTGCTCATTATTTGGGGAACAGCAGAGCAAACCCCTCTGTTTGATGTTTAATTTCTTACCTAATTAATAAGTAACTAACTTTCTTCTTCTTTCAATCCAAGGAAGCCAAGAAAATATAAGCAAGGAAAAACTATTCAGATCACCTAAAAATCAGAATAATTCAACCCAATCCATTGGGCAATCCCAAAGTGCAAAGGACAATCTCTTTCTTTATTGGTGCTAACCTACTTCTAGGAGATTTCTTCTAATGCACACTATTTTCCCTTTCAGCCATTTTTACTCACCTTACACTTTATGAGAAAGAAATCACTAAAATAGTTTTCTCCCCCTGCTATATTTTTTTCCTTCATCTTCAAAACCATACTGAACCACTCACAGTAGATTCTGCTAAACAAAATTAACTTATCCTTAACAGAGGATTAAAAATGTTACCAGTTATGAAGGAGCAAAATTCTCAAGTCCATGTGAATACTTAGTGTTTCTTTTGCCTATTGGCATCACCCTCACTGCAAGTTTCAAGAATTAGCCCGAGATTTTTAGTTCTGTCTTGTTTGTTGGAATTATTGGGAACCACTTAAATTTTCTATCAATTTAAAATTGATATCAGCCAGAAAGTACTAGTATACTGCTTTACCAAAGCAAAAGTCTGTCGAGTTCACTTCTGTCCAACTTCATTTGGATTTTTAGTTTAATTGGCATGGAATGAATTTATTTCCATGATTTATGTGGTTTTTAAAATTTTGTTGTGTTAAATAAATGTTCAATGATTGCTAGGTTTTTTTTCTGAATCAAATTGTTCTTCCGGTGATCCTATATGGCTGAATAAATCACAGAACAGAACAATCTTCAAAGACTCAATGATGACTTGTGAATAAGAAGGAGCAAAAAAGTTATTGCCAAGAAATACATGAACAGAAAAGGAGGTGGACCAGTCACATAGCAAGAGTGGACACCAGCACTCTAAGGAAAAACTTTCTCACATAAATCATCTATGGAGGACTTATGGGAATAAATGGACAAAAAATACACAGAATGCAATGGCACGAATTAGCTGTGTTTTGAACTAGGCAGGCAGGTAATATTCGATAAACATTTATGAAGCATCTATTATGTGTCAGGCATTTTGCGAAGTGTTGAGGACAGATACAAAGAAAGACAAAACACAGTTCCAGCCCTCAAGAAACTCACAATCTAAAGGGGAAACCAAATATACACCTATGTAGAAACAAGATAGATATAGATATATGTGTTAAATATAATGCCAGCTTTTTGTTTTATATGTGTGTATGTATATATCCAGGACATGTGCTACATAAGTAAAACACTTTACAAACCTTCAAGAGTTTTTAGGGTTTACCACAGTGCCTGGCATATATACATATATTTAAATTACATATAAATAAAATATACAGTATATTTGTTATATATAAATATTATATATCAGATTTATGTTATATATTAATATAATTGTATATATATTTACAGTAAATATATTATAGATATATTTACAATTGTAAATAACAAAGGGGTGGCACTAGAATTAAGAGGAATTAGGAAAGGCTTCCTCTAGAAGCAGGAATTTCCACATCATTGAGATCCTGGATCCACTGAATCACTGGCACATAACATAAATGTTACCAATAATTTGATGATCCCTTCCAGTGAATAAACTATCCTTTGGGAATAAACTGGAATAAAGCTGTGTTAACTATGTCAGAAAATTGGCAAAGTAGTGTTTTTCTCTCTCTTCATAATTTCCTAAAGCATTTTGTATGGATTTCTCCTCTAATTCAACACATTCTACTTTATATTAGATTTATTTGCATACAAAGTACATCCTCTTTAGTAGATTATGAATTTCTTTTGGGCAGGGATTTTGTACTTTTTTTTTATTCAAAGATATTTTATTGGGGCAGCTGGGTAGCTCAGTGGATTGAGAGCCAGGCCTAGAGACGGGAGGTCCTAGGTTCAAATCTGGCCTCAGATGCTTCTCAGCTCTGTGACCCTGGGCAAGTCACTTGACCCCCATTGCCCACCCTTACCACTCTTCCACCTATAAGTCAATATACAGAAGTTAAGGGTTTAAAAATAAAAAAAAATAATAAAAAAAAGATATTTTATTTTCGTAATTACATGTAATAAGACAGATGTTATTTTTTAATTTATTTTTAAATCTTTTTCCATGGTTACATGAATTCATTTTCTCTCCCTTCCTTCTTCCCTTCCTACTCCTAGAACTTATACACAATTCCACTGGGTTTGTAATTTTTAATCCATGTATGGTAAGTGCCTCAAGTAGTGCCTTATACAGGGTGTCCCAAACATCTGAGTGCAAAATTCAGGCTTTAATCGCTTAAAATAACTTTAAGCTTTAATAAAAAGCTGGATGGTGCATTGGTTAGAGCACTGCCCTGGAGTAGGGATGACCTGAGTTCAAATCTAGCCTCAGATACTTACTAGCTGTGAGATCTTGAACAAGTCACAACCCCTATTTGCTCATCTGAAAAATGGAGACACACTGGAGAAGGAAATGGCAAACGATTCCAGTATCTTTTGCCAGGTAAACTTCCTGGATAAGTCATGAACAAGTTGGATACAACTAAACAACTGAACAAGTGGTATAAGTAGACAGATCACTGGACTTGAAATAAGGAAAACCTGAGTTCAAATCCAGCCTCAGACACCTAATAGCTATGATGTTAGGTAAGTTCTTAATATCTTCTGTTTTAATTTCCTCATCTATAAAATAAGGACATGATGTGGAAAGGTATCATTAAAATTAATTAAATAAATTAATGGAATGACAATAACAGCACCTATCCCCCAGGACTGCACACCAGAAAGTGATGTATAAATACTAGATCAGTAGATAGCTAAAAGCAGTCATTGCTATAATAGAAGTATCATTAATAGCTTAGCAAGATGTCCCAAAAATCTTTGTCCAGTTTTAAGTCAAAATAACGATTAAATCTTAGAACTGCACTAAAATGTTTGGGACAAAACATCCTAGATATAGTCAGTACTAAATGAATGTCTGTTGAAATTAATTATATTGAATATAAACTAAAGAGCTTAATTAATGTAATCATATAAATCTTTGTAATCTCTGTCCATGAAATAGTACAAATAGCTACTAGTTAGAGAGAGCTTTGAGGTTTGCAAAGCACTTAAAAAACTCATCTTGGTTTTGTCCTCACCTTGGGTGATAGGTGCTATTATTATTCCCATTTAACAGATGAAGAGAATGAGATGGGGGAAGTTATGTGACTGGCCCAGAATCACACAGTAAGTAATGAAGACCAGATTTTAACTCATTTTCCTAACTCTATGTCCAACTCTGTAACCAATGAACCACTAACTACCTCAAGTACCAAATTTTACTCAAATCCAATAAAAATAACCAAAAGGCTGTCCACTTAAAATGTTTATTGGCTGTCATTTTATTTGAAGATGGAAAATGAAGTCAAAAGTTGACCTGAATATTTATCTCACTGAAAGCTCTAAGTTGTGTTTCTGTTGGTCAATTCATCCATTGGTGGATTGGGGGGTGTGAAGACTTCCCCCAGTGGAAGGGGTAGATGAGAATAATTTGTTCCAAGAGTCATAAATACAGCTGAAGCAGGCCCTATGAAGCACTTAGAACTCAGGTAAGCACTGGAGAAGCCAAGGTCATCCATGCATCCATCCCAAGCCATCCCCAGTCGTCTTGCCTTGTGTCTGGCTCCTGGACCTGCTTGACCCTGGAAGAGAGAGTGAGATTGATGACTTTGTGCTGCCTCACTTAAATCCAATTTATTCCTCAGTCAAAAGATATTACCCAGTGTTGTCATTTTGGTCTTCTTCAAGTACAAAAGGACAACCACCAAGTTGTTCTTCGAGATTCATTTTTTAAAATCATCCCATTCCTCTGAAGGTCATCCCCAAACGGAGAATTCATTTCATTTGGCCTACGACCTCTCTTCATTTCAGGCCATCACTAATCCCGGCCATTCAGGACAATCCAGGGAGCCTGGAAGATTACTCCTGCATCTTTTAGACTGCCTGCTCTACTCACAATGGCCAGCCTAGTTTTTCAGGTCCAGATCCAGAGACTACCCTATGACCTCTCTCATCCACAATAAAAATAGTGCCATGAAAAGAGAGCTGGATTTTGACTCAGAGGGTCCAAGTTCAAATCCTAACTCTGCTACTGGTTATTTATATGACAAGCAAGTTCATCCCATTTCCCTGGGTCTCAGTGTCCTCACCAGCAAACTGAAGAGGGTGGGCTAAGGCCCCTTCCAGATTTTGAATTTATGATTCTATTAGGAATGATAGGAATAGGGGCAGTTAGATGGAACACCAGGCCTGAAGTCGGGAGGACCAAATTGGGCCTTGGATACTTCCTAGCTGGGCAACCCTAGGCAAGTCACTTGACTCCAATTGTTTAGCCCTTGCTGCTCTTCTGTCTCAGGATTGATTGATGCTAAGACAGAAGATAACGGTATTAAAAAAAAAAAAAAAAAAAAGGAAAAATGGACTCTGAGGAAACTCCAGTTCTCTCCACCACACCACCACTGGGGAATACTATTTGACTGACAATCAATCAATCAATCAGTAAGAACTTATTAAGCACTTACTTTGTGCCAGGCACTGTGCTGAACACTCAGGCCTTTAAGGCTTGCAAAGTTTTTTATTTCTATGTTCTGGAACTCACATCCTAATATTTTATTTCTCAGGCTTCCTAGTAGAGAAAAATCTCCATCGCCTGGAGAGACATTTGTCCTTCTCCCACCCCAAATGCTAGAGAGCTTCCCCTCCAACTTCTAGGCCACAGTGTAGAGAAGCAGGCACTCTAGTCATAACAATTTACAATGATCCAGTTATGTTTCAAGTCCATTAAGCCTTTTATTGAAGTGAATTTGATTTTGAAAACTTCCCTGGGGCCACAGAAACACTGCCCTCAGCCTGCCTCTGAGGCTGCCCAACGGGGTGAGCTGGAGGTCTTGGCTTGGGCGGGGAGGCAGGGGAAGATGGATCACCAAAGATGGCTCATCTGATTACCTCTTCTCTACCCCCTCTTTCAATAAATCATTTTTTAATTACTAACCTAAATGTTCTTCAGGCTCATTCCTCATGGATGGTCTTTGTTTCAAGGAAAATCAAACGCAGTTAGAGGTAACTTTAGAGAGGTTCTCCCCGCCATATTACCCCCACAACCCCCCTGCCTTTCCATTGCTTTATTGTTGATGTTAGGGCTCTGATGTGGGAGGACCTCTTGGCCGGAGGCACCAACCCCTACTTACACACAGCTGGCAAGAGAAAACAATATCAGAACATCTCCATTACACATCAGGCTTTTATATGGCAATGTTTCATATTTTACTGCAGTTTCCTTTGGAAATGCTCAAAGCAACTACATCTGTTTCCTTTCATTGGGATTTTTGTGTTCTTCCAGCCAAAAAGGAGAGAATAAAGCTCATTAATTCAGCATAGTAATAATTATAATGTCCACATAAACATTGCTTGGTTTTGTACTTTTCAAAAAATGCTCCATTCGTCTCTCTTTTTTCCTTCCCCACCTTTTTTTTTTGTCAAAACTGATTATTAATTACATTCATGCCATCTCCCCACTGATTCTTCCCTTCAAGACTAGGAGGTGGCCCCCAGGATTCCTGGGGCCTCTGAAGCCATAAGCACTGGTCTTCCAAGGGGAGAGTGACAACTGGAGCCAATTCTCCAGTCTGGAAGATGGAAGAAGTCTATGGAAAAGGACAAGGGATAGCGATCATCCTTATACTTAATGGCCAAACCTCATCCTTATGACAGCTTGGACAGGGCAACACACTGAATTCATCTCAAAAGACTTTGCTTCAAGAAAAGCGAGAAAGAAATCACGTCTTCTCCCCTGCACGCTTTTGTAAGCCTTCCCTAGGATCTCAATGCCCATCCCACCCTCCCTTTACCCCACTTCCTCAGTGCCTTCATCTCCGAGGAACACGTCGGCCAAAAGCAGCAAGCCCTAACCTCCATCCACATGCTCACTCGTGCTGTGGACTAAAATACTTCAGAGTAAACAAGTCTGGATAGCCCTGAAAGTGATGTGGGGCAAGGGCAAAGTTGGCAGCTTTGTAATCCAGGAGTTGCCCCGTCCAGCAAGATTCTGTCTGCTTCTCTAACACAATAGCTGTGCCCCAAAATAGCTTTCCTGTGCCACTTAAAGCAAGTGGCACACAGTCTCTGAGGTCGCCTGGCTCCAGGAAATCTCAACTCCTCTCAGTTCCCAGTTCAAGGGACATAGGAAGGGGCTACCAGAAATATTCAGAAGAATTTCCTAAAGAGCCTCGCTACCAAAAATGGAACTTACTGCCTAAACAGGTGTTAGTCTCCTTATTAGCAGGAGTGGTCAGATCCTGCCTAGAGGACCACTTATGAAGAATATTTTAAGAGGCGGCTCAGTAGCACAGTGGATAGAGTGCCAGGCCTAGAGATGGGTTTAAATCCGGCCTCAGATACTTTCTAGCTATGACCCTGGGCAAGTCATTTAATTCCAACTACCTAGCCCTTGCTGTTCTTCTATCTTAGAAGTGATACTGACAGAAGGTAAAGGTTTAAAAAAAAGGAATATTTTATTTAGAATTACTGATTTATGTTTGGACTAGATACCTCCTCAAGTTTCCTCCAGTTCTAGGGCTTATTCATTCAAAAAACATTTCTTGAGTGCTTATTGCAACTAGGTGATAGTATTACATTCTGGTGCAAATACAAAGTTTGGATAAAACAAAGTACCAGCTCTTAAGTGTCCAGACTTGGAGAAGCCCTGAATTCAAGCCCCACTCCTGACACTGATTAGTTATGTGACCATCAGTTCATCTCCTAACTTCTCTAAGGCTATTTTTTAAAACCTGTAAAATGGGAAGAATGAATTTCTTGAATGAATAAATGAGTGAAAAGCCATTTATTAAATTCTTACTATGTTCTAAGCATTGTGCTAAGTGCTGGGAATACAAATAGAAAAGGAAGGCAATCTGTTCTCTCTCAAGGAATTCACATTCTAATAATAATTGGCATTTGTATAGTGCTTTCAGATTTACAAAATGATTTAAATATGTGAGCTCTGAGAAAGGATTAATTACTTCAAAGACAGAGCCAGAACAAATGTACAAACATTCCCCTGCAACACTTCAAGGGCACTCTCTTAAACCACCTCCTCTCTGGATAGAATAGGTTCAAACAATACAATTTTGTTTTTTAAACCCTTCTCAGTTCTAAGAGCCTTAGTATCTTAGTAAGAGCATTTAATATCAATTCTAATTTGAATCCACATCTTCCCAACTTCGGGTCTGGCACTCTATTCACTGTGCTATTCAGGCTGCTCCTTTAATAGTTTCTACAGGGTATTGGCACCACCGAGCTCATGTCCGAACAAAGCATCTCTCCTGAATGAGTCCTTATCTCAGCTGTCATCGGACTGGGCTCCTCAGAACTGAATCTGCAGGCTAAAAACCTTTATACAGACTCAACTTCCTGACCTTTCAAAACTCATAAAGCAGGGGGACAGCTGGGTGGCTCAGTGGATTGAGAGCCAGGCCTAGAAATGGGAGGTCCTGGGTTCAAATCTGGTCTCAAACACTTCCTAGCTGTGTGACCCTGGGCAAGTCACTTAACCCCCATTGCCTGTCATTTACTACTGCCTTGGAATTGACATCAATCCTAAGACAGAATGTAAGGGTTTAAACAAAAAATCTCATAAAATCAAAACATCATATGAAAATGAATATGCTAACTACCTTGATTTGTTTGATTCTTCCCATTCCATACAACTTTTCAAGTAACTGAGCTGTGCGGAACTGACTGGACAAACCAATAATCCTTTGTGATGACCAAGAGTAAAAAACCAGGTGAGCCAGTGACCATGAAAGTGGCTTAGCCCAGGTATTGTCTAGCCTTGGACTTGTTGACACATCCTGCTTCTCTGTTATGTATAGTTAGAAATATCTTGAACCCCTAAAACTACGGAATTTTGGGTAATGTAGTTTTAGGGGTTCAAGATATTTCTAACTATACAACTGGCCTCACACTCTGCATAATCCTTCTGATCTCGTTGTCTGTACTCAAGCACTGGCCTCTCTGACCCCATCCCTGCTCATCTTGTTGACTCTCCTCAATGACCTCCAATCTCCTAATATCCTCAAAAAGTATCAAGGAGTCTGTGCCCCAGTCCAGGAACTCTCCACCACCCCCCCATGCCTGGAGCCCTTTGTCCCCCGTTCCTGGACGTCTCTGCCAATAACACTTGCTGTTCCCTCCCTGGATCAGCCCGTTGCCCCCCTTCCTTTGTTAGAAAAATACGGAAACTTGCTGCCTCTAAGCTGGTCCAGTGCTAGGTTCCCTCCCTGCCCCACGTGCTCATAGAGGCCCTTCCTTGGTAAAGATCATCCTAGTCTTTTACAGGCAGGACATTCCTCCCTTTGGGGACAGGGGGCTTTGGTCCCAGGGCTAAGGCTTCCCACTGGGTCTCTTGGGGACAGAGGCACTCATAGGAGACTGGGCTTAGGACAGGACCTATCGAGTTTGCTCCCCACAGGGGGAAGACAGATCTAAGTTCTGCAGGGTTTTCGCCTCCATTTACACTGAGCTTCTCCTCTCCTTCCCTGAAAGGGAAAGAACCAATATCAAAGCAAAGAAAGGGGGTCTTTACTCACAGTTCACATGTCAGCCTCAGATGGAGAAGTCCCGATGTCTTTTCCCTCGCTGTATTGTCTCTCCTCTCTCATTAAGAGACTTGGAGAAAGGGGCAAGTTCTGCACCAGCTCCATCTAGGCTGCCACTCAAAGAGACTCTTCTTCCTCCTGTGGCTAGTATATCGGAACTGGTTAGAGGAGGTCTGCCAATGCTCCCACCCTGTCCAGGGTGCTTCCATCACCCATCATTGTGGCTCCTGGGCTCTAACCTGTGGCGGACGGCATGGGCCATGCTCCTTCTCTCCTTTACCCAGATATCATCTCATGTGAGCTTCGCAATGACCTTGTGGAGAAAATACAAACAGGATTGTTGTTTCTGTTTCATACACGAGGCTATGTGAGGCTCTGAAAAATCAAGAGATTTGTCTGAGATAATCCAACTAAATGTCAGAGGCAGAATTAGAACCGAGGTCTCTAACTAAAACTTTAGCATTTGTTCCATTATCAAAGACGCATCCTGTAAGAGCTGAAAATGAGGATCAAATGAGAAGACCTGGGTAAAGCACTTAACATCCTCAGGTGCTATCTTAATATTTGTTAATGTTATCATCATCATCTCTTTTTAAAAACCCTTACCTTCCGTTTTAGTATTCATTTGAAGACAGAAGAGTGGTAAGGGCTAAGCAATGAGGGTTAGGTGACTTGCCCAGGGTCACACAGCTAGGAAGTGTCCGAGGTCAGATTTGAACCTAGGGCCTCCTGTCTCTGGGCCTGACTCTCCATCCACTGAACCACCCAGCTGTCCCCTCCTATATGATTTTTCTCCTCTGCTAGGTTTCTAGATTTGAAAGCTTTTCATCCAGTGTAGCATAGAGATTATGAATATTTAATATGGCAATATCTAATAAAAAATGCCATTTCCAAATTTTTTAAGGATCAGTGTTATATCTGGGTAATTGTGAGACAAGAAGTTGGTCTGTGATGATGACCCACTTCTAGTATGGTTTATTAGTTGAGTTCTCTCGGATATTTTGAGCTCTGTAGTTTAAGTCATTTTACCTGACAGTCCTTAAAAGATAGCAAGCTTCTGATATATAATTCTAGCTTCTGAAAAATATCTTGTGAGATCTTTAAAAGGTGCTAAATCTTAGTAGTCTCCAGTTATGTGTTATACCCTTTTCCTGAATAATCTACCTGTGTTGCTACATCTGAATTCCAGTGAAGAATCTTCTGTAATTTCTGGTGGTAATGACCTGATCCTTAATTGCCATCTTAAACTCCTCCATTTCCACAAATCCACACAACTGAGACAAAAGCGTTTTCTGTTGACATATTGTTGGCTTGAGTCCATGTGGATATTGACCATGGATGTCTTTTGATCCCATTCTTGAATCTTGGCCATTTCATAGGCTCCATCTGGAGATAAACCACTTTCAGCTACATCCAGCAGATCTAATGGTATGTATGTAATGTCAGCCTTAACTGTTTCTTGATGAAGTGACACCCACTTATTGTAAAAATATTGCCTTTGTGTTTTGAACTATCACATGTTTTAAGAGTGCCTATCACTCTTTTGATGGTATTCCTATTACCTTAGGGTAATTGGCTTTGCATTTCATTAATATTATATCAATTTTGTGAGAATATCTTCCAAATCTGTTTCCAAATTTTATAGATCCAAAAGTATACATTAAGGCTGATAATGTATTGGTATGAGTTATTTTAAATGTGTTAATTTGATTCAGTTATGATTTCAGGATGCCAATAAGTCTCTTGACATAGTCACAGTCTTATCCTTGAGGTCTTTATATTCATTGTATCTAGCCTGGAAGAGGACAAGGTATTTATAGCTATTTCCTCCATCCATTGGTTACATTTGACATCTGGATTCTAATTTGAAGCCTATTTTCTTTGCTAAGTACATGCTAAGAATTTTACACTTATTGAGTCAAATAACATTTTCATATTACTGGCAAAAGATTCTATGACATGAAGAAAGCATTGAATATATTTTTCAGTGGAGCCACATAATTTGATGTCATTCATGTATGTTAATAAAATGTTTTGATCCAACTCATTCCTTATTGGTACCATACTAAGTTCTACTTAGGAGAAATGACATTGAATTTAAGGCTAGGAAATATAATTGTAATCTTAAGAAGACATAAAAATAAATAATTATAATACATAATGTGTGTAAATTCTTTGGAGAGTCACAGAACTATGTGATGTGGACGACCCAAAGGGGAAATTATTACCACCCCCAGAGACCCAAAAATATTTATGGGGAAGGTGGCATTTAAATCAAACTTTGAAGATGTATAGTGTTATGAGTAAGATTAGATTAGCTAGTTATTAGGTATTGATTATATATTGATTAGGAAGTACCTAGCAGGAAGGAGCTGGAGCTGGGAATTCCAGGTTGGAATGAAGGAGGAGGAAGTCTATGTGTGTTCTGTGTGTGGACTCCATTAGTGGTAGGCAAAAACTGTTGCCAGCCTGGGAGACCTCAGAGCAAAGGTCACCTTGCATCCTGTTTTCCCCTGGGATCCTGTGTGGTGTGGCATTTAAGGAAAGAACAAGAGAAGAGGACAGTGCTTCAAGCAAACCCTTTACTGCTTAGTTCCTGAGACAACTGTAGCTCCTGGCATCCAGACATCATCAGTGGATTGCAATGAGAAATCCCAAAGCCACAAACTCTAGCTGTACTCAAGCCTGGCAGGTTCCAGGTTTGAGGCAGAAACCCAGAGACTCCAGTATAGCTCCTTGGGCCCTGTTAGTTAGATAGCTTAGATTAGTGTAGTGAATAAGTCCTTCCCTGTCCCTTTGGGTTTTGTTATTAGGTGTTAAGATTTTAGAGTAGTCATTCCTATCCCTCCTTTTAGTTGTTTCTAATTAAAACCCAATTTCACCTTGTTACCTTGTCAGTTAATTCAAGGCCTCTGGCCAGTGACAGTTGGCTGTTATTTTTTCAGTTGGGAGTGGTGTAGCTGTACAAGACTTCAGTGTCCAGTTTTAGTCTCTCTTACATCCCAGAGAGTGTTCCCACAAACCCCATAGTTGATTTTTAATATCCCTGGTGACCCCATTACTTATATTTTCCTACAATAGGAATCTAATAGGCAAAGAGAAGAAGTAAAGACATTTCAAGAAAAAGAAACATTGTGAACAAATGGTTGAAGATGAGAAAGTGCAGAGTATATCTGAGGACATGGAATAATCTGGCTGAGTGGAACTGTAGAATTTATAGAGGAGGATAACATAAGAAACTAGAAAGGTAAGGTGGAAACAGGTTATGGAGATCCTTGAACTTTATTTGGTAGGGTTTGAAATTGAAGATGTTTGAACAGTAATAAAAGATCATATATATGTTGTGATTCAATGATTTTTTTCTTCTTTAGGACTCTGGAGGAGGAAGCTCTGCACTCAAAGGGAAAAACTAGAATCAACAAATCAAATGCATAAATTAATCTATACCTACATTCTTTCTCTCCCTCTCAAAATTTTAGCTTTCCATCTTTAATATTAATCATTTTCCAAGTAGAGGTCATAACAGAACACTAAAGAGCATATGATAGATAATATAATTATTATTCTATGGAACTGAAGTCTACTAGTGTCTGAAGAGGTAATGAAATACAACCCTTTCCTTCATTTTTCAGACATGTGTCCAACAACACCATGAGATTCTTCTAGTTTGTCTTTAAGATTTTAGGCTCCCTATGGCCATTTTCAGGGAGAAACTCAAGGACTTTGATGATTTTATTTAGTTGTTTGTACTTTTAAGCTATGATCACTCAAAACTAGAAGGGACTTTAAAGAAGAGCTAAATAAAATGCTCTTATTTTACAAACGAGGAAAATAGGAACCAAGTAACTTGCCTCAAGCCACACAAATAAAATTAGTGGAGGAGCCACAGATAGAATCCAGATCTAATTCTCAGTCAAATGTTTTGTTTTGTTTTTTATAATATCAAGCTTATTATGCAAAACTCAAGCTCCAGGTGAATTATTTTATTTCTTTTCTTAAAAAAAAGATTTTTAGGGGTTTGGGCAATTGGGACACCTATAAACTTAAAAGAGTCAGATCCTGTTTTGAACATTCTACCCATTTCAAATCCCTCTTTAGATAATTCCTCAGGGAAACACTGTTCTATCCCTTTCTTTAGTATCATAACTGGAGTTCTACTATAGAAGTCAATTTATCTCACAATAGAAAAAAGTTACCTTGAAAATAGTCATTTCCTTATTTTACCAAGATTAGCCTGGAACTGGTTCAATTTTGATGAAAATGGGGCCATGACCAAGTGAAATGAAACAGCTGTCTAAAAAGAATACCAAATGAAGCTAATGAAGACAAAGAAGAGCACTAGGCCAGGAAAAGTTTGCCCAGTAAACTCAGGAAAAGAATAAATAAATTCACAGACTCTCAATCAGAGCTGGAAGGGAACTCAGAGGTCATCTCATCCAACTTTTAGCTTAGCGGAACTTCCTCTATAACATTACCAAAAGTGGTCATTCAGACTTTGCTCAAAAGATTTCTAGTGATGAAGAACTCATTTCCTCCAAGAATAGCCCATTCCACATTTGGATAGCTGTAATTGTTAGGAAATTTTTCCATATTTAGAGTGAAAAATCAGCCTTTCTGAAACTTCCACTCAGTGCACCTACTGAAATCAAGAAAATATAATCTCTCTCCCATTTGATAATCCAGAAAATACATAGACATTTATCGAGTCCCCTTTAATCCTTCTCTTGTCCAGGCTACTTGTCCCCAGTTCCTTCAAGTCTCTTAGGATATGGTCTCCAATACTTTCGATGTTTTCATTGTCTTCCTCTAAACTGGTTCCAGTAGTGCCTAGAAATGAACACAATATTCCAGATGTGTTCTGACAAAGTATTGTAGAATTATTAACTTCTTTGTTCCAGTCGCTGTGCCTCTCTCAATGCATCCTGAGCTTAATTGATTGTGCATTATTAGCTTTTTTGGCTATCATGTTACTATGTTGACTCATGTTTAATTCACAGAATTTTAAAAAAATATAATATATGGCATATATATTATATACTGGTATACTGTAATTTAGGTATATATTATATGCTGTTATCCAGTCTTATCTTTCCTTTAGTGCAACTGATTTTTAAACTCCCTTGGTATCAATCAGCAAGATTTTATTGGAAGGGCATTGTAGCTATCATAGCTGAAATGGAGGAAGTGGAGGACACTGTGCCATTTCAAAGATAAAACATGACAATGTGGCCAAGTCTTTCTGCAGGCATATCAAGTCTTCTCTATGGAATAGAGATCCCCCAGTCATCTAATGGGATTAGCCTAAAAGCTGTTAAAAAGGAGGTTGTTATGGAGGATGAAGATAACGCTAAGTCACACATTTCCTGGCTATTTTTTTAAAGGAGGAAAAAGTTGGATGGCCAGCATAAGAAAAATAAAAATAAACTGCCTGGGCTCATTTATCAACTAGAAACAGAGTTCTTGTTTCCTGAGGACCATGCTTGAGAGGCTAACTCACTCATGAACTTAGTAATTCCACAAGTTAAAGAAATGATGTTGATGGAAATGGGAACCAACAGGCTACTGATGGGAAGTATGGTCTCCGAACCAGAGGTTTTGCTGGAAAATGTGTTGAATCCACTGACATCAAGATAAAGGAAAAGGATGAATGGGAGTAAGAATGAGGGCTGAGGGGCAGCTGGGTAGCTCAGTGGATTGAGAGCCAGGCCTAGAGACAGGAGGTCCTAGGTTCAAATCCGGCCTCAGACACTTCCCAGCTGTGTGACCCTGGGCAAGTCACTTGACCCCCATTGCCTACCCTTACCAATCTTCCACCTATAAGTCAATACACAGAAGTTAAGGGTTTAAAATTAAAAAAAAAAAAAAAAAGAATGAGGACTGGGAGGCTGTTATCTTCCCTGAGGTTAGGGAGGTACAGATCAGAATGGGAGAAGGCATCTACCATCATGGAACTGGATCTTTGCTACCCTAGTAAGGCTTCTTAGCTCCTATGACCAAGCCATCATTAGTAGTAATTAAATCCTACCCACTTTCTAGGCATTAAGCTGCAGTTATAGGCCTCCCCTACCACACCACCATACAAACATATGAAGATAGACTGTTGAAATATGAATGAGAGATCAGGCTTCCCCATTGACTTCTTTGATAAATAGGCTATGTGTGTAAATAAGAAGTCTGGGGATGGCAGGAAGAGGCATAGCACCAAATGATACTATCAGGAAGGATGACCAATACTTCTTTTCTAATGTCCAAAATGAAGGGGTCTGGAGTATTTCATTTCACAGTTCCCCTTACAATAACCCTGGGCAGCCAATGGAAGAAGACAACTCAACATGGATAGATGGGAGATAAAGTTGTCATGCCAATCGCTGAGGCCATTCCTGATCTCATCAATATGGCAGATTCAATACAATAGGCCATAGTTTAGTGGTATAGTTTTGTCCACCTCGCTACTGACCTTTTCTCTAATCCTGTGGCTGAGACCAATCCAACATAAGTTCTATTTGCCTGGGAAGACTCCCGAATAAAACTTCACCCTCCTTCCCCACAGCTACCTAAACTCTGCTTCTTCCTGCCCACAGCCTGGTGGGCAGAGATCTAAAATAGGCCTGGCTTCCTGCGGGCACTGATTTCTACCACTACACCACTGACGTATGTTGGCAATACCAGAGAAGTATCTACACAAGGGACAAGGCAAGGAAATCCAGGGACCAGCCTGCTCAGGCGAGTTTTAGGGAGCATAATAGATGGGGAGAACCTGAATGATTTCTGATACAAAAGCTTCTGGTGCTTTCCCATGCAGCAAGAACCAGAAATAGCAACAGCCGTGAAGGGCCCAGGAGAATGGGTTGCCACCACAAAGGTATCTTCAGAGTCAGCGCCATCATGGGTACAAGCAGAGGGCACTGGCAGCAGTTCATTCTCCAGCAGAATCAACAGAAAGGTGGCCTTTGCTGAATAATTACTTCCAAAGAGGAAAAGTGAATCCTGGAAAGCCTAGGATTTCCAGGCTTTGTTGTCCCCTCTATTCAGCACCTCTTCCTTCAGGACACTATCATGTTAATTGCTTATTTTTATAGTTTTATATTTTATTTAAATAAAATTATATATTTTATGTATTTACCATTATATATTTTATTTAAATAAAATTATATATTTTATGTATTTACCATTATATATTTTATATATTTAAAATTATAAATATGTATATAAAAATGCCATATATCAATATCATATAATATATATTTATATATCTATAGATTTACATTTACAAAATATATATCTATATTTATATTTTATATTTTTATATCATTTATGTTGAATGAAAACATCAATTATGATTTCTTTATTTTCTTTTATCCATACCAAGTTCTTCATCTAGGCTTCTTGCATTCCCAAGGTCAAAGCTGTCTAATAACAACTTTAAAACTATGTAAAATGTAAAGAAAACATATAAGATCTTGAGAACCTTGACACTAAAGGCAGGGTATGGTAGAGCACAATCTACTAGGGTCCCTGCCACACAAGCAAGGTTTTAACTAAAAGGTAAAGAAGCTGTCCCAAGACTTAGTTTGTCCAGAGGACTGGCGCTCGAGCTGGGGTATGTGTTCAGAGAAGTCTAGTACCTCCGATGTGAAGGCTTGCCAAGCCCTTTTTCCCCCCAAGGCAGCTTTCTTCTTTTGGGGGCTACCTCTTACTCAGCTCTCACCTGTGGCTCCAAGAAGCAGTAGCATGCACAGTGGCCACATCCCAGTAAAACCATTTCAGCAAATGGGCCAACTCAGATTGAGGCAAACCAACAAGCCTCAAATCTATTGGTGAATTGGGGTGGGAGGAGATCCTAACCAGGCATGTGAATACCTCCCTTGGGCAGATGAGAATAATTTGTTCCAACAGCCATGAAGGCAGCTGAAGCAGACACTATGGAGTGCTTAGAGCTTGGTCAGATACTGAAGATGCCAAGGTCATCTGCTGCATCCTGGGCCAGCACCAGCCTTCCTGGCTTTTGTCCTGCCACTGGACTTGGATGACTATGAAAGAGAGAGTGAGGCTAATGACTTTGTGCAACTCTGCCTCAATTAAATCCAATTTATATGCAAGTCAAAAGACATCTCCAGTGATGACATTTTGGTCCTCTTGGAGTATAAAGGACAATAACCAGGGTTTGAGCCATTGATGAGATTTCCTAGCTATATAGAAACATAAAAGGGCTGGAAAGCCAAGAGTCAGTGCCTCCTCAGACTTCACAGATATTTCACTGCCGTGCAAATTAATACCACTTTCTGACTCAACATAGCTTCTCACCAGACCTGTCTCCATAAGAAGACAATAGGGACTGAGTCTACTCAAACCAGACCTATATCATTGCTAAGTATCTGTTCCATGCTCTTAGTAAATAATTGTTTTTAGGTATTAAATGATCAACAAGTGTCATTTTGTTCCAATCTCAAAACTGTACTGCCTGAGTCAGACCTGGACCCCAATATCTCCTTACCAAATTAGCATTGTACCTGAAGCATATTGTTATCTAAATGATATGATCTGGAGGGCATTTTCTTTCCTCCAAGAGTTTTCCCACAAGAGCTGAAAATTCTCACCTTAGGGAGTCATTCCTTTATGTTAAACATTACCTGACACCCATCCTACTCTGCTCTATCCTATGGCTTCATTTACCATAGATTAGTTCTCTTTTAAAATGTCAATAACTCTACCTAAAAAGGATAACACAGTAAAACTCTCACACTTTAGGTCAAGGCGCTTATCAGACCACTATCTCAGGACTATCTCCAAAGATATATAAAAATATTTAAGTTTGGTCTAGGGACAAGAAAAGCAAGATGGTGTGACAGCAACTGATGTGAGGTAATTAGAAGGGAAGGGAAGAAGAGGCTCAAAAAGTTATCTTTGACCTTCCCCATAGTCCCAATAGATAATCATTTACCAATTTGTTGTTTTATTACCAAATTTATTAACAAATCATTTACCGTTCTATCTTTACAATATTTCCACCATAGGTCAGATACCCACATTGCCATTGCCAAAGTTCAGGCTTTCATTACGTCTTGTCTAGATTACTAGAATAGCTTCCCATTCTCATCACCTCTGATCTCTCCTTCTCTCCAATCCACCCTTACCACAGCTAACAAAATCATCTTCCTTATGTACTGTTCTTACTATGTCACTTGTTTGCTTAATAACCTTTGCCTGAAAGATAAAATAGATTCCCTAATGTCTATTTAAACCCTCCACAATCTAGCTTCAGTCAACCTGGTCTCCAGCCTTATTTCACACTAGATGTTCCTTCATCCAAGTAACTTAGCCTCCCTGGGCTATAGTTTTCCTCATCTGTAAAATGAGAAGGTTGGAGTAAATGGTCTCCGTGGTCTCTTCTGCCTCTGGGTCAATGATCATCCTTATGTGTACTGTTTTCTAGCCAACCTGGATTACTATTTTTAGCTCTCATCCTCTTCTTTGTGCATTTGTTCCTCATCTGGTCTATTGAAATTTTCTTCTTATAAGGCCCAGATCAAGACATTAGATCAACATCTCACACCCTAGATCAGTGATTCCCAAAGTGGGCGCCACCACCCCTGGTAGGTGCTGCAGCGATCCAGGGGGGAGGTGATGGCCATAGGTGCATTTATCTTTCCTATTAATTGCTATTAAAATTTTTTTAAATTAATTTCCAGGGGCACTAAGAAATATTTTTTTTCTGGAAAGGGGGCGGTAGACCAAAAAAGTTTGGGAACCACTGCCCTAGATGAAGATAAATTCAGTATGGATAAATGACTTAAATATAAAGAGTGAAATCATAAATAAATTGGGAGAACATAGAATAGTATACCTGTCAGATCTATGGGAAAGGAAAAAATTTCAGAACAAGCAAGAGAGAACATTATAAGATGTAAAATGAATATTTTTGATTATATTAAATTAAAAAGATTTTGTACAAACAAAACCAATGTAGTCAAAATGAGAAGGGAAGCAACAAACTGGGAAAAATTTTATAACAAAACTCTCTGACAAAGGTTTAATTTTCAAAATATGTAAGTAATGAAGTCAAACTCACAAAAAAATCAAGCCACTCCCCATTGACAAGTGGTCAAGGGATATATCAAGGGATATAAATGGGCAGTTTTCAGATGAAGAAATCAAAACTATCAATAATCTCATGAAAAAGTGTTCTAAATCCCTCCTTATTAGAGAAATACAAATCAAAACAACTTCGAGATACCACCTCATACCTAGCAGGCTGGCCAATATAACAGTAAAAGGAAATAATAAATGTTGGAGGGAATGTGGCAAAATTGGGACACTACTGCATTGCTGATGGGGTTGTGAACTGATCTGACCATTCTAGAAGGTAATTTGGAATTATGCACAAAGGACTTTAAAAGATAGCATGCCCTTAGATCCAGCCATATCACTACTAGGTTTGTACCCCAAAGAGATAAAGAAAAATGTTTGTATAAAAAATTGATAGCTGCACTTTTTGTGGTGGCAAAAAACTGGAAAATGAGGTGGTGTCCCTCAATTGGGGAATGACTGAACAAATTGTGATATATGATAGTGACAGAATACTATTGTGCTATAAGGAATGATGAACTGCTCGATTTCTATACAAACTGGAAAGACCTCCATGAGCTGATATGGAATGAAATAAGCAGAACCAGGAGAACATTGTACACAGAGACTATAACATTGTGGGATGATCAAATGTAATGGACTTCTCTACTAGCAGCAAAGAAATGATCCAGGACAATTCTGAGGGACTTATGAGAAAGAAGCTATCCCAATCCAGAGAAAGAACTGTGGGAGCAGAAACACAGAAGAAAAATATGATTTATCACTTGGTTCTATGTGTATATGGTTTGGGGTTTGGGTTTTTAAAGGTTATTCTATTACAAATATGAAAAATATAGAAATAGGTTTTGAGTGATAAGACATGCATAATCTAGTAGAATTGCTCACTGGCTCCAGGAGAGTGGAGAGAAGAAGGGAGAGAGAGAATATGAATCATGTTATCATGGAAAAATATTCTAAATATTAATTAAGAAAAAATGTAAAAGACAATCTTGTCTTCATCTCTCCATTGCTTTTATCACCTTTTACCTTTGTTATACTTATTTCTGTGTATGTTTTATTCCACCAGTAGGATGTAAGCTCTTTGAGGGCATGTACTCTGCCATTTTTTTTTCATCTTGTATTCCCAGTGCACGGAATACTATCTTATTAAGAAAATACTTAATCAAGGTTTTTGGAAATAATTGATTTGTCAAGGGTTTTCATGGTTTAGTTAAGGATATGGTTATTTCCAAGTACAGGATATAATTTTTATTAAAAATAATTATATTAATGTATTAATATATTTCAAATATATTATATAAATAAATGTTACATAAATATATAATTAATAATTTTATAATTCCATATTAATTCTTCTGCTGTATTAGAGATAGAAATTGAATCAAACTGAAATGAATTGGAGGCAATGTAGTAACAGAAATAATACTGACTCTCAAGGCAAAGGACTTAGGTTCACATCCCACCTTTCATTTTTACTGCCTGTGTGGACTTAGGCTAACCTCTCTAGGCCTCAGTTTCTTCAACTATAAAATGTGAGGCTTAGACGAATGGGCCTCTGAGGTCCCTCCCAGCTCCAGATCTATGATCGTACTAATTAAGTCGACTTGAATCAAATTGCATTGAATTGAACCAGATGGTCACCATATTAAATGAGGAGGGAAAGTGTGCCCTAAGTTGGAGAAAAAAATGGAGAGAGAAGAATATTGTCTGCACAGATAGGAAAGCCAAGCATCATCCACAACAATAGTCAAACCTTCTGTTCTCTGTTCATAAAACAATCTGAGTGCTGTTTTAGATAAATTTCATTCCCACCAGGTTAAAGGATAGTTTCCCCAAGAAAGAATATTTTTTCAAAGTTTGCATTTCCCAGTTTTCAATAGCAAAAGGGTTTCAAAAAATAGAATTTTTTTCAGTTACTTATCTTGGCTAGTTTTGCCCAGAATCCGCACACATCAAAGGAATCCTGGCTCTGGGGAATGGAAACCAGGGCTATTTTCCTTTTTGTGTCATTAGGCCTCACGAATGGATCCTAGAGAATCAGGGGTGTGAAAAGAGGAAAACCAAATGGCAATGGAGAGATGCCAAGTTCCTTTCCCTGCAGTGGATGGATAATCATTCCAAGTGAAAAGGCAGTGAGGGAAATAAACTTATTTGTCTTTATGCCTAAGGTAAATATGTCAGAGCTGCCCAGCCTGCTCTATTTACACTTAAAGAGTTGTATCAGGCCTCTGATAAAATAACATTGGAGAAAATGTGTGCAAAAAGGATACGTTTGTGCTGCAGTGTTCTGTTTGCTCAGATAAAAAGTACTCTCAGGACCAAGTTTCCCTTAATGACATTTCAAACCAACCTCCTTGGGCTTTGTGGACTCTACTTGCTATAGCTTTAAAGCCAATAGAGGTGAACAGCTGGTAAAACTCTTGGTAATTTTTCCAAACAATGATGAATTAAAGAAAGGAATCCAAGCTGCTTTTTTTAATCCCCTGATTTTAACAGAATATAAAGTCCATCAAAAAACTATAGAAATGATAAATGTGGGGCAGCTAGGTGGTTCAGTGGATTGAGAGCCAGGTGTAGAGATGGGAGGCCCTGGGTTCAAATTAGGTCTCAGGTACCTTCTAGCTATGTGACCCTGGACAAATCACTTAACCCCAACTGCCTTTCCCTTACCACTCTTCTGCCTTAGAACCTCTTTGTAGTATTGATTCTAAGGTAGAAGGTAAGGAGAAGGAAGGAAGGAAGGAAGGAAGGAAGGAAGGAAGGAAGGAAGGAAGGAAGG
>NC_058130.1:556275698-556306382 GCF_016433145.1 Gracilinanus agilis | reverse complement strand
AAGGAAGGAAGGAAGGAAGGAAGGAAGGAAGGAAGGAAGGAAGGAAGGAAGAAAGAAAGAAAGAAAGAAAGAAAGAAACAAAGAAAGAAGCAAAGGAAGAAAAGCAAAGAAAGTTAAGTGGAAATCAAACTGTGGAAGGTCTTAAATGCTAAGCTAAGGAATGTGCATTCTATCTTAGAGGAAATGGGGAGCCAACGGGAAGGATGAATGCATAGAATTCAGGAAGGTTCATCACCATCCAAGATTTGTTTCTTTTGTTCAGGTCAGCTTTGTTTCCTTATAAAGTCATTTGGGGCTATATTCTGGACATTTTATGTCAGGTTATTTAGAGACTTAATAAAAGGAGAATTCTTTTCCTTACATCCAGTGGCTTAGCATCACGTTACAGAAGATGGCTGTGACCTAGCCATTTAAAGCCCAGGGCTCTGGCTAGGAAGGTGCATGTATCCATCCACAGACTGGCATCCTTCCACCTCCATCTCTTCCTCTCCATTATATAATGTACAGGACTTCTACCCTTAATCATCCCTGAGCTAAAAGGGGAACATGCCCATTTTTTCCTCCTTCATAATATTTAGGAGAAGACAAAGCTGAGCTGTCTCAGCTCCTAAATATATGTAAACTGCCATGGGATAGTGAGTTAAACAGCAAAGGGAGAGTCTGAACTTTCCATTTCCTTGCATTTTAAGCTTACTCACTTTTTAAAATCAAGATTTCTACGTGCTGCTAGACTCTCACTAATGGAAGAAGTTGGTTCTATGATTTCTCTGTTCATTTACAGAAGATTTAACATCTTAACGAGCTCTGCATCCTGTAAAATCTATTTTACAGTGGAATCAAAAATGACATAACACATGTGGTCCTGGCACAAAAATATATGTATGGGAAAGTTAGAATCCAGAGCCTATAAAATGTTGTGTCAAATAAATACATTTAGCTTTTATATCATGGCTAATTCCAAAACAAGACACCAGATGCCTGTGATTACAGCTGAGTAGAGTGAGAGCATAAGTGTGGGGGGGGGGGGGAAGGTTAACTCCTGGCAGGCAGAAGAAAAATGGGGCTGTTGATATTTTGCCATGATTTTGGAAAACAACCTTTTTTTCGAGGCTGGTGACTGTCCTACTATTCCTCAGTCCTTTGCATGCCTCTCAAACTTCTAAGTGCCAAAGAATGGGAAATGGGAAACACACCAACATGTTAAATTCATTCAGCAATTCTCTTGTTTGTATCTTTTGTGTAAGACCAAAGTGGTCTATGGGCCAAATATTCCTCACTGGAATGAACCTCTCCCTACATCCTGTAAATAAGATTGCACCAGCCACCAGACATTCCCCAGCCAGGAGTAGAACATACCAGTACATTCCATGCTTAGTGAACCATCTCTGACCTCTCTTTTCTCCCTATGATCCTAGCAAAGGAGAACAAAGAATTTCTCTTCCCACCAAAATCTTCTGTAGCCTACTTGTTGTCGCCAAATTTCTGTCACCTGATGAAGGTGCTGAGTCTGCTGATGGAAAGCTATAGAAATCTCCTCATCCATGTGTGGTTGAACAGGCAGACTCTTCAGAAACTCTCATGGCAACTGCTGCTATCATTGAGTCACATGTAGGAGGAGTAATCTGTTTCCTAGGATTTTATAAATGCACAAAAAGGAAACTATTCCCCGGAGTAACTGTTCTGATGGATTCTGGGGTACCATGGGTCACGTCTC
The DNA here is from genome assembly GCF_016433145.1 of Gracilinanus agilis. Classification (NCBI taxonomy): domain Eukaryota; kingdom Metazoa; phylum Chordata; class Mammalia; order Didelphimorphia; family Didelphidae; genus Gracilinanus; species Gracilinanus agilis. Next base: position 556,304,668 of record NC_058130.1, on the reverse strand, counting down.
CATCAGAGAACTTGATGTTAATAGTCATCTAATAGACACAATTAGCTCAAAGCAAAGAGATTTACCAAGATGGTATATTAAGTACAGTAGCTACAAAACATTCCCCCCACAAACTGGGGACACAAGAGCCCCCAAATACACACACATCCATAGGAAGAAAAGGAATAACCTTAGAATACATTGGTAGCAAGATTCACGTGTCAGAGATGCAAAGGGCTAAGGCAAGTCCCACCTCTGGTTCTCTAATACCATTCCTTCCTCATAGTGGCCTCCCTGATCTCCACTAGCTGCAGGTCAGTCAGCTGGGCTTCCTGAGCTATTCCTCTCCACAGGTCAGATCCAAATTTCCAGGGCTAATTCTCCCTTGGATCTATGGAAGACTCTCTTCTCTGCTGCCAGAAAAAAAATGCTTGCACTTTGTAGCTGCTTCTTGCCTTAAATTATTCGACTGCCTCTTTGGGTCTGCATCTCCTTAAATAGTTTGTCTCTTCTCCCTGAGGGATATGGTATCTCCTGTTGGCTAAGTGGTTCTGCAAGATGTCATGATCACTAGATGGGGATGTCCTGCCTTGAAACTTGTCATTTGACAGTCATCAGGCCACCATGGAAAGTATCCCATCAAATTCCACCAAAGATTCCTCCATTCTTTAAAAAGGGATACTAGAGTGTAGACTTATCTCAATCCATGAAGGGAAGGGAGCTGATGGGGTGGATGATTATGGGAAGTTAACAGGATCTATATGAGAGACGACTTCTCTTGGGTTAGAAAGGTATAAATAGTCCAAGTTAGCATTGATGGAGATGAATGAAATGTTGTTCTACATCAAGCCAGAGCTGATAGTAGAGTAGTTAGAGTACTGAAGTTGGCATAAGGAAGACATGTTCAAATCCTGCCTCCAAGTTTTACTAGCTGCCAAAACAGAGGAGAGTCACTTAAAACCTGAGACTCAGTTTTCTCAACTGAAAAATGGGGTTGCTTTGAGGTTCAAATGAGATCATTCATGCCTAGCTACACTCTTTTAACCACATAGATTCAAAGTTCTGCCCTCACATATTTTAAACCCTACCCGTACATCTATTTGACAGACCATACCAAAGGACGCACGAATTCAAGTCATTATTGTTTTGTCATTTTTCAGTCACATCCGAGACTCCATGATTCCATTTAGGGTTTTCTTGGCAAAAATAATGGAATGGTTCGCCATTTCCTTCTCCAAGGCTTTTTTATAAATGAGGGACTGAGGCAAACAGGACTAAGTGACCTGTTCAGGTCACACAGCTAAGAAATATCTGAGGCCACATTTGAATTCAGATCTTCCTAAATCTAGTCCTCGTACTCTATCCACTGTGCCACCTAGCTGCCCATAATTCAAAAGTAAAAGACATCTAATAAAACACAAGATAGATAAAAGTAATTTAATCAAATGATAAATATTCTCTCTACCCACACACAAATGGCTGCCCTCTCCCATACCGTTCTGGAGTTTCATTTAATCTTTCTGTATCCCCAGTTCAAAGCACCCAAGTGAAGTTCAAAGTTGAAGCCACCCTTCCTAATTAACATGGCATTTCATCTCAGCATATAGTTTGGAGAGTGCTAATTCCTCAAGACTGTATGAGCACTGAAGCTTCTGGTCACAGTTCTCTTGGTCATCATCATGGTGGCAAGGGATGCTGCAGGTGCACACACCATGATTGAGTCCAAATCTTTTGTTTACTCTTCAAATGATTTCCTTTTTTTCTGTTCCCATATGCTATGCCATTTATACCAGATTTTTCTACTATAATACTCTCACAGCATTTGTTTTTAAATTCTCACAGCACTTTTAAAGTGCTTCCTTTTCCAGTCAGAGTTGGTATCAAGTGACATTGCCATACTACAAACTAGCATACAACCTTCTAGGAAATGCGGTCCTATGAATTCTCTCTGATGAGTGAGATTCTTTCATAACAAAGCATTATGGAAAAAAAGAACCCAAGAATATATCCTCTAACTCTATTTTTTAAAAAGCTTCAAAAATTTTAAGGTGCTATATAAATGTCCTCTGTTATCTTTATTATCATAAGCCATAGCCAAAGAGTAGACAAAAATAATAAAGATTTCATAGAAATGACCCAAAGCCAAGGAGGTCAACATGGAATAGAAAAGGGGAATTCACAATGAGTAAAGTAGTAGACCTCAGGAAAGTAACAGTTTATTTCACCCAACTTCTGCCAAGACAGCTTTTCTTTTGATGATAACATTAGCCACAATTCCTTCTTGCTTTGCTGTGTTGACATCACTGTTAGCCTAGATACCATTTATGAAATCCATAAATTCATTATGCCCAACAAGATTCTTTTTGGAAGGTTTAAACTAGTTTAATGTTTACTAAATGTACTTTAAAATGGAATTTTTAAAACCTGAAATATATTGACAGTAATAAAGAATGCTATCTTAGCCATTCAAGAGTGGGTGTTTTAGTCATCACCATAGTTACAGTATGAACAGAGAACTTACAGAGATTAAGTAAGTAAACCACAAGTGACAGAGCTATGAATTAATCTAAACATTATGGAGTGACTTTTTGCACAATTTGAAATTATGCAAAGAAAGTTATTAAAATTGTTTAAAATTAATTTAAAATTTTAAATTAAAATTGATTAAAATTAAAATGTCCATATTCTTCAACCCAAAGGTCCCACTCCAAAGTATATGCCCCAAGAAGGCCAATGATAAAAAATTATATATATCAAAATGGATTCCCCTTTTTTACAACATGTTGACCTCCTTGGCTTTGGGTCATTGCTATGAAATCTTTATTATTTTGGTCTACTCTTTGGCTATGACTTATAATAATAAAGATAATAGATGAAATGTATATAGCACCTTAAAATATGTGAAACATTTTTATAGATGTAGAAAATATACTCTTGGATGCTGTTTCCCACAATGCTTTGGTATGAAAGTACCTCACTCAGCAGAGAGAATTCATAGGACCACATTCCCCAGAAGGTTGTGTATTAGCTTGTAGTATGACATGTATGTCAAAAAATTTATATGAACACTTTTCATAGTAGCTGAGAACTAGAAACAAAAGAGATGCCCACTCATTGGACCAAATTAATTATGCTACACAAATGCAATAATATGGTATTATAATGTAAAAAGTGACAAAAACCACATTCTTATGCTTTCATGCAAAGTGAAGTAAACAGTGTAACAAGTATACATTTTTTAAACATCACAGCAAGTAGTTATATGGAAAACTCATATGGGTTTGTTTGCTATTGTCTTTAAATGTGCTGTTGTAATTTTGATACTTTATTTGAACTGCATTAATGCTACTCCTATTTTGTTAAAGCCATTTATACTCACAGGAGTTCATAGAAGAGCTTACAAAGAAATGGATCTCATTTTTGGGTGAAAAACCTTTCACTGATTCTAAGCTATATATTTTTGAATTTTTAAAACATTCTTTTATTATTTTTCCCTTCTATGTGCAATACAGTATTTGAGTTTCTTTTCTCTCTCATTTTTGTACTTAAAAACATTGTATTTTTCTGAATTTTTAATTTTCTTATTGCTTTTCTTTTTATTTTTTAATAGAATAATTTACTTTTTCCCCTTTTTTCTCATTTCTTGTACTTAAAGTACATATAATCAATGTTAATTCTTTTTGATTTTACAGTAATATAAGTTTAATATAAATATATTACTGCTTTAATATTAATGCATACCCAAAAAGCTTTAGGCTATGATAACCTGCCAATTATTGCTAAATATTATGGGACTGTGATTAATGATTCTGTCTGATTCCAGAAGAAGGGAACAAAAGAGCCACAAGGTCAAGGAGACCACCCAATCCCAATGGAATTGGTGAGAAATTGCACAGTGCCTAGCAGCACAAGTTCAAAAGAGAGGCCATACCAATTCAGGTAGGATTGACAAAACTTTCTCATGCCAGTACTGAAGGACTTGAACTAGTGTTTGGGGTTGCGGGTTTTCTGACATATGTTAGAGGCCAGACTTCCCTAAGCTTCATCCTAGTCAAGTACCAAAGGTTGGCTATTATTATGGCTTGCCCTATCCCTAAGAGTCAAGGCAAATCAGACCAGGAAATGACACTTCCCTTTTCACACAAAATTTTGATCCTTTTTTTCTCTTTTAAGTATGGTGACTTTCTGTAGTCATGGCTACTGAAAGGGTAATTGCACAATTGCTTAAATCACTTTACTTGGGCCTTCATTCAAGGACCTGTTATAAGTTTATTTTTCCCCTACATTTTTTGCACATAAGACTTTGATATTTTACATTTCATTCACAAGTTATTTTTTTTCCTCTTTGGGTTTTTTTTTTAATTTTTACTTCTTTTGCCAATTGATTCACACAACCCCATAACTCAGCCATGTATCCTTAGCTGATCTAGGTGTTGGCCTTAACCCTTTTCAGGGGAGAATGTGTTATTAATTCTCCTCAGGGGGGGTATGTATGTTTTATAATCAGAATGTCTGTATTATAATCTATCATGTAAAATTTAAATTCTTTTGAGAGTAATTTCAGGGGGGGAATTTGTTATTCTCTTCAGAAGGGAATGTATGTTTTATAATCTATAATGTAAAGTTTAAATTCTCTTGAGAGTAATTTTAGCATAAGAAATTTGCCATCTCTAGAATACAGACAACGCACCTGTTTGGAGAAGGCACCATGAAGATGCCTGCAGAGAGCTACACTGCATCAAGAAGATCCAAAATGAACTTTGGGGTGCCATTGATTGAACTATGGGAAGTTGAATGCATTTGTTTTGAATGTACACTCTTATGCCAAAGGGGACTGCCCCAATTGGCTTTTTGTCAATGCACCTAGCAATCATTGGATCATTGGTTTTGTCCTCTTTTCTTTTTATTCCCAAATATCTGTAATTTAAAAGTTGGCTATGTTTACAAGATCCATCGGGAAGACCAGTCTTCCTCCAGATCTCAGGGGGAAATGTGATATTGGAAATTTGGGAGTCCTTGAACTAATTTTGAGATCCCTGATCTAAACTTCCTATGGACATTTAGGGCTCTGTGAAACTATATTTCCCATGATTCCTCTCTTGCATACTCACGTGGACTGGAAGTATAATAACGTAGAGAGAAGGATAAATAGTGAGTGACTGGATGGGACTTCCTCTTTTGGTGATTTGGAGCAGAACCAGGATGGATGGAGGAGATAATGGCAACTTTTTTCAAAATGACTCTTAGTATGGCACGTGGCTTCATTTTTCTAATGGCTACCAATAAATCCTTTAAAACCCTAATATTTTTATATCTATCCTTTTATATCCATTTTATTTCTTACAACAGGACCAGACAAACAATATGTATAATCACTAACAAAAAAAAAGAAAGCAGAAAGAACAAGAAAAATATATGAAGCAAAACTGAATGCTAAAAAAATTTAACAGCCAAGGCAGATAAAAGATGGAAAATGAGATTTTTGTTATTATACATGGCCAATGTGGAAATTTGTTTTGCTTCACTAGGCATATATGTTACGAGGATTCTCTCTTTTTTTTTACTAATGGAGATGAAGTAGTGGTAGAGATAGAAAATAAATTTTTGTCCTTTACAAAAAGTAAAATTAATTTTTTTATATATAATGGATCTGGCATTGAGCCATAAGTCTGTTAAGAACCAGCCTGAATAAGCTCAGAGTCACATCTCTCAGGTGGCTATAGAACAATGACATTTACAGCCCCAACAAATCTCAGAGATCATGTATTAAGTTATAAAGATGTTGTGCTCTGCCTCAGTGAGGGCAGGTCTTTACTAAAGATATTGCAGGTCCTTAAAGTGCTGAAGCAATCTCTCCAGAAATACTTGTTGAATTGGTTTGAATTCGACTGATATTGAATTTCAACAAGAGAAAGCTTAATTCCACTTTCTTGTTTTTCTTCTCTACTGACCCCCTAAGTGTGGTTTTTCTTTGGAAAGGCAAAAATTCAAAGGTTTCTGAAAGTTGAAATGAAAAATGTTCTGCCTCAATTTCAGCTGGCATGTGTGAAGGAATGCTTTGCTTTTTCCAGCTTTGGGAGAACAGGCTACAACTGTGCATGCCTCCCCCCTGACTTTCCCTGGCCAAGTGTCCCAGGGCTAGCTAGATTTCCCTAAAAGTGAGAGATCAGTCCTCCTTCTGACTCATCACTGAGGCCTATCCTGAAAAGAGTCTCAAATTTCACTAATTCTTTTTTTTTAGAATATTTTTCCACAGTTACATGATTCATGATTCTCCCCATCCTGGAGCTGACAAACAATTCCATTGGGTTATACATGTATGGTTGTTCAGAACCTATTTCCAAAATTTCACTAATTCTTACATAAAAATTATGAAAAACTGCTGGAAGCCAGCCAGCAGCTCCAGGAAAAGTGTATAGTTTAGGTGAGAAAGAAAAGAATCAGAGACACAGTGGATTTGTGGAAGCTGTTCTGAGAACTTCCTGTAAAATTTTTATTTTTATACTTTTCTCTCTCAGTCACACAAATGCTGGGAAAATTTACATTTCAAAATCAAAACATAGAAGAACTCAAGGTTATACCTAGTTGCATGAGAATTGGCACACAAAAGGTATTTCTACAATATAGATTATATATAGTCTAAGGCTACCAAAACTCTACTTTATCTAAGTTTTATTTTTCAACCTTCAACATATTGCAAAAGTGGATTAGAGTGTGAAAACCCTCAAATTCGGGGTAGGGACAAGTCTAACATAGGAAAGTAGTAAAGTGTGAGAATGTTTTGGTTTCATAGGGTTAAATTCAGCATGAGAAAGGATTGAGGCAAAAAGGTATTTTTATTTTGCCAATCTGTGACCTTCAAACTCTTGAGACAGAGAAAAGAGCAGCTTCTGCTATTTCACTGAGGGTGTAATTATTAACTCATTAAATGCTGGTTTATTGAAGAGTCTTAAAGGGAATTCTATAAGGAAGTTCCATAAGTGGATCTCTATAAAGAAATTTTATATCTATACTACAAAACTTGAGGCTATCCTAAAAATATAGATTGTAGTAATAAAAAATGTTGGTCAGAAAAGAGTCACACAGAAGGATCTTATTGGGTATCCATCTATCCTGTGGCCTGATTTTCAGACAATAGGGATCAATGTAAGGCTTTGCCATTTACATTGACTCGATGGATCCTGATGAAGACCCTTATTTCTCTGAGGGGCTCCCAGCAAAAAGCTTTTTCTGTGAAATTGAGGGAGTAAGATTGGAATCCTTTCTTCCCTGAAAAAGGAGAGTAATGACCTGGCTGACAAAAACAAAAATGAATTATGATCAACACAGGTTCTTCCCTTTGGTCTCTCCTCTCAGAAAGTCTGATAATTTGAAAATTCTCTTATCACTAATTATAAAGAGTTTTTTTTTTCTTCTTAGAGGTTCCTGTAGATATTTGTTATCATTTTGCCATATCTATCTCTATCTTTCTGTTTCTCTCTCTTTCTGCCTCCGTGCTTTGTCTCTCTCTCTCTTTCCCTACCTCCTTCCTTTCTATTTTTCCCCATCTCTCTGTCTCTCTGTTTCAATCTCTCTGTCCCTCTCTCTCCCTCCCTATTTCTCCAACACCTCAGTATGATATACATACATATACGTGTATACATATACACACATATGGCACTCTATTCACTGGGCCACATAGCTGCCCTAAACATTTACTATATTATGGAAAAGGCATGATACAGGTGAGTAGACACACTGCTAAGTAGTAATGGCCCTGATAAAAAGAATCATGGTTAGTCCTAGAACACAGCTAGACCATGACATTTTCCAGCTGCACCTAGTATAATGCAGGATTTATGCAAGATTTCTTGCATTTGCAATATTACCCTAGGTAATCCTGTCAATTAACAGAATGGAACTCGGGCCCGGCAGGTGCCAGTTCCAGGAGCTGACAGTTGAGTTGGGACTATATAAACCCCTGCAAACCCAACCTGGGGGTTCTGATTTCCTTGACCTCACCCAGACACCCAGCTACCCCTTGACTTCCCTTTGGGGACCGGGGGGAGGGGGGGGTTGAGGGAGGTGGAATGTGGGCAGGAATTTAGCTTAGAGTAGCCTAGCTTAGACATCCCTAAATTAACTTAACAACTATATCTGTTTAGCTGGTGGATCACATAACATCAGGGCAATGTTAAATGATCTCTGACTGAGGGCTAGTTCCCTCAGCCTGATCTTACCTTCTAGGACCATAGCCAACCCTTGCCAGTGGCTCCTAGCAACAGTTTTTCAAGACCCTAAACCTTCCTACCTCAGTTTTCCCTTTCATGTTAAAATAAAACCCTTAGCCTGAAACTATGAGTTCCTGTAGTTATTTTATCATCACCTTAGGCTAAAGGGGACTGAGGAGAGAAGAGAATATCAATTAGTTGAATTTAAAGGAAGTAGTGGACCAAGCCTCCATTGTATCCAGGAAGTGTGTGAGCTCTACTTCCTGTTGAGTTATGTTTTTACCCAATAGGAAGGCAGTTACTCCAGCAGGGAGGGGTCCCTCACTCATCACCTTAAAGGAGCCTATAGCTAGCAGTGGAGATTGACTGGGCACCACAGCTCAGGCTACACATCACTGACAGCTCCAAATCTACTGCTACTGTAGTTACAGGCTCCCAGGCCCCAGGTGATTCACTTGTACCACCAGCTTCATATCATTAGCTACATTATTCACTTATTACACTAACTATATCCCACAGATAGCCAGAAAATGTTGTCTTCTGGGTCTTCCTTCCACTAGAGGCTTGGAATCTTTGATGTAACACAGACAAGCAAACTTATCACAAAATAAATATCTACATATAATAGTTTAATGGAAAAAATAAAAGTAAAAAAAAAACTTCCCTCTATCACCCAAGCTTATTATATTCTAGGCTTCCTTATGCCCTAGTCTAGTCTTTTCTCTAGTAAAAGAGGTCAGAACTAACTAACATGAGGATTAAGATGTGATATAACCATCATCTATGCAGCTGTGTTTAAATGGATTTGAAGTCAAGAACCAGTGAGATGATAAATGGGTATCTAGTTGCTTTAACTATGTTCATCTTCAGATCCAGATGAATTATATCCAGAATTTACATGCCAAAAGAACTGGCAGATATAAAGATTCAATATTGATCATCTTTTACTTTAAAAAGGGTAAAATATTATAATACTGAAGAAAAGTAAATATTGGCCTGATTTTCTAAGAAAAGAAAAAATGAATTCCTGAAACTACAGAATCATGACTTTTGTGAGTCTGTGGTTTATGGAATATAAGCTTTGATTACAAACCCTAACAAAATTGTTAATCATTTTATTAGACAAATTGATTATGAAAGGTGATAAAGGGATTTTCCTAATCTCTCCCTCTGTCTCCTTAAGAGGCTTGAGAGCAGGGTTTCTAAGTAGATCAGATCTGACAGGTTCAGTAAGTCAGTGAGCCAGAGCTGAAGACCAGGACTGAGGGGAGGAAGTAGCCACCCTATGACAGAAAGTTAAGAGGGTCAGTTGATGAGAGAGGGGAGAAAGGAAGCAGCTGCTGACAGTTGGGGGTCTTTTGCCTCTGGGATCTCTAGAGAGCAGGAGGTCTATCTCTGAGACAAGGGCTGCTGGTGGTCAGCTACTGACAGTTGGGCTGCTATAGAAAACTGATTAAAGGAGTGAGTGAGGGAAAGCTGTCTATTATTTTAGGGAGTTAGGTAGTTAGTGAATCATTTATAAATAGAGTAGGTTAGGCTTGGTGTGCCAGGCAGAAGAACCTGTCCTGAGAAGACAATTAGAGATAGTTTTAGGAAACTTCAGGTAATATTAGGAATTTTAGGTACATTTATAGGATATGAGATGAATTATCTTTCTTTCCTCTCTTCTATCTTTCTATCTGTACTTCTTTCTTAAATTAAACAAAGTTTCTGTTAAACTTCTCTCTTCACTTTGTCGAACTTCTTAATTTAATCCTTTCAAAGGCTAGAAAAGAACCTAAGAGCCAACATTTGTTCACTACAAATAAAACAAGCTAGATTAACTTCATTTTCATTTTTGATATCTTTTAATTTACAGAAATCTATCTTTTCTCCCTGCTACTCCTAACCCCTTTGGGAACTAAAAAGAAAAAAATATGAAATAAATTCCTTGTAACAAATATTTGTACTCAAGCAATACCAATTCTCTAATTGGCTGTGTTCAAGGAATATACATCTCAATCCGTACTCGGAATGTATCAGCTCTGTATAAGGAGTTGAATAACATGTTTCATCTTCAGTCCTCTGGAATCATGCATGGTCATTGTACTGATAAAGATTCTTAGAGTTTTCATTGTTTGTAGGATTGTTGTTGTAGAAATTGTTCTATCTTTGTTCATTTCATTTTTCATCAGCTTATAAAAACGCTTCATTCTTATAATACTAATGTGATTCTATAAATTCTTTTTCTGGTTCTGCTCACTCCATTCAGTATCAATTCATACAAATCTTTCTGGGTATCTTAGAAATCACCTATTTCCTTATTTCTTACAGTACCATGGCATTATCACATTCATATATCATAATTTGTTCAGCCATTCCCCAATTGATGGGTATTGCCTTAGGTTGGTCAATCAGGTTGTGATTATAGAAATAGCATATCTTTATTATAGCAATCTATTTGATGAAGTCCCTGCTGGAATGCATATGAACAAGAGAGTAAGAAATAGAATCTGGGTGCTGATTAATGTAGGGTAGTCGATGTCTTATTGACCAACCCTACCTAAAGAGTGGATCAATAAAAGAAGATTGCTAAATGTGTGCCATAGGATTTATGCCATGGCCCTCTTCTTTTTAACTCTTTTCTCCCCTATAAATTTAGATAAAGACATATATCATTATCAAATCTGTTGATGGCACACTGGATGATAGCCAAGATTCAAAAAGATATTGACAGGAGAGGACATCTAGGTGGTTCAGTGGATAGAGAGCCAGGTCTGGAGATGGGAAGTCCTGGGTTCAAATCTGTCCTCAGACATTTCTTAGCTATGTGACCTTGAGCAAGTCACTTGGCCCCCATTGCCTATCTCTTACCACTTTTCTGCTTTAGAACCAATACATAGTATTGATTCCAAGATAGAAGGTAAAGGTTGTTTATTTGTTTTTTAAGACATCAGCAGGATGTATAAATATACTGAAGGATGGCAATAATAATAATAATAGTTGACATTTATATAATGCTTAAGAGTTGATGAAACCCTTTACGAATATAGCATTTTCTCATTTGATGCTCATGACAATCTTGGGAGCCAAGGTTATCACTCCCACTTTACAGATGAAGAAACTAAAGCAAATGGAGGTCAAATGACTTACCCATGGTCACACAGTTTGATGTAGGATTTGAACTCAAATCTTTCTGACTCCAGGTCCAGCACTCTTTCTACTCCAATCACCTGGCTGCCTAAAAAAAAAAAAAAAAAAAAAAAAGGGATACAACTAAGATAAAGGCAAGTCTTGGTTTCAAAATTCACCTTCACAAATACAAAATGAGAGAAGCATGGCTGGAAAAAACTGGGGGGTTATTTTGTGTTTACCAAATAAAGCTCATGCAATCTTGTACTATATTAAGAGTATCCTGAATTGAAAAGATGATAGTTCCACTATATTCAGCCATAATCTGAGCACCTCTACAACATGGTATCCATTTCTGGATGACACATTTTTGGAAGGATATTGATAAAATTAAAAGCTTCTGAAAAAGAACAACCAGTCTTCAATCATTTAACAACTCTTATAGGAAAGAGGAAATAGGCTTGTTATGCAGAATTAAGAATAATGGATGAAAAACTGCAAAGAGGAAATATTTCTAACTAGGAGAATTCAGAAGTGAAATAAATGTGCTAGTAGGAGAAATAACTGGCCTTTTTTCCCAGTTTGAGTTCCAAATTCTCTCCCTGCCCTCCCAAACCTCCTCTTCCCAAGGAGATAGCTATTATACATGTGAAATCATACAAAACATATTTCGATTTTAGTCATATTTCCAAATAAATAAGTAAGAAAAAGAAAATTATACTTTGATTTGCACTGAGTCTTTTGAAATTGTCTTGGATTGTCATATTGATCAGAATGACCAAGTCGATCATCATTGCAGCACTGTGTTACCATGCACAAAAGTTCTCCCAGCAATTCTCACTTCCTTTCAATTCAGTTCACATGGGTCTGCCCATGTTTCTCTGAATCCCTCCCCCATCATCATATAGCACAAGAGTATTACATCCCAATCACATGCCACAGTCATCCCCAACTTATGATCATGGCCTTGATTTACAGTTCCTTTTGCCACCACAAAAAGAGCTGCTATAAATGTTTTGTACATATAGATCTTTCGTCCTTTTTCTTTGATCTCTTTGGGACAGAGCCCTAGTAGTGGTATTACTGGATCAAAGGGTATACACAGTCCCAAATTGTTCTTCAGAATAGTTGGACCAATTCATGATGCCACTGAGAGTTTGTTAGTGTACTTATTTTTCCCTTATTCCTGATTCTTAAAATTTTGGAAATGGCATATTAATTAGATATCACCATACCAAATATTCATTATCTCTAAATGGCACAGAATGAAAAGCTATCAAAATATAGAAAACTAGCAGAGAAGATAAAAATCAGTTGGGAATAAGATGAGGTGTATGTCATCCCAATAGTCCTGACTGCTGCTTGGAGTTGTATTTATTCCGTATATATTCAAGTATGTAAATTTGCCTGCCAAGATAGCACGTAAAATCTTTGTATCCCTAGCACTAAGGGGTACTGGCACATATTAAGTACTTAATTATTATTTGTTGATTGACTGTACCAAGGATGCTTTCTTTAAGTTTTCAGAGCATAAGCTTACATTTTAATACTTTGATTTGAATTTAAAAAGCAGTTATTTTATCCACCCCTGTAGTAAACTTGTCATGGTTGTTCAGTTGTGTCTGCTTCTTTGTAAACCCATTTGAGATTTTCTAGGCAAAGATACTGGAATAGTTTGTCATTTCCCTCTCCATCTCATTTTAAAGATGAGGAAATTGGGGTAAACGGGAATTAGTGACTTGCCCAGAGATACATAGTGTCTATAGCCAGATTTGAACTCAGATCTTCCTAACTCCCGATTCAGTACTCTAACCACTGTGTGATCCAGCTGCCCCAAGAATTCATTAGCACACTCATTTTCCCTCAAACCCTTCCAAGCATTTGGCATTTCAGATAGGTGTGAGTGAGTGGTATCCCAGAGTTGTTTTCATTTTAGCATTTTTCTAATCAATAGTGATTTTAGAACATTTTTTCATATGACTCTAGATAGCTTTGATTTCTTTTTCTGAAAACTGCCTGTCTATATCCTTTGACTACTTACCAATTAGAAAATGGCTCTTATTTTTATAAATTTGACCCTGTTATATACTCAGAGCATATTTGAGAAATGAGGGCTTTGTCAGAGAAACTTGCCATAAAAAATTCTATATTGCTTCACTGTCTATTGTACCTTTTTGTAATATGTAGTTCCTGCTTATCTCTTTTGATTTAATTAGGTCTGTTTTTATTTTTGCTTTGTCTGAGATCATAATTACTACTCCTCCCTTTTTCCTTCAGCTGTAATATATTAGATTAGATTCTGCTTCAGTCATTCCTATTAATATATATATATATATATTTCATTGAACCAAATCCCATAAGAGTGGGGCTCAAGCATTACTGGTCACTCCATTCAATTTTCCCCTCCACTGTAAAAGCTCTTCTTTTTGTGCCTCTTTAATGTAAGAAAATTTTTCCCATTCTCCCTCTTCCTTTCACTTTCTCCTAGTGCATTCTTCTTTCTTACTTTGATTTTTTAGATCATTCCAACATAATCAATTCACACCTATGTCCTCTTTCTATGTAAACTCCTTTTAACTTCACTAATAATGCTAAAGAAATTAGGAGTTACACGTATCATCTTTCCATTTAAGAATGTAAACATTTTAACCATAATAAGTCCCTTATGATTTCTCTTTCATATTTACCTTGTTGTGATTTTCTTGAGTCTTGTGTTTAAATGTCAAATTTTCTATTCAGTTCTGTTCTTTTTTATTAGGACATTTTCTCCCTGAAGGAAGTTTTGCTGGATAGGTTATTCTTGGTTATTTTGCTTTTCGGAATATTATATTCCAAACCCTTTGTTCCTTTACTATAAAAGTTGCTAAATCTTGTGTGATCTTGAACAATATTTGAATTCTTTTTTTTATCATTAAGCTGGTTTTGGTTTTTAAGATTTTATTTTCTTCAGTATTTTTTGTGCCTCTTTTACCAAGTTTTTAATTCTCTTTTCATAATTTTCTTACATCATTCTCATTTCTCTTTCCAATTTTTCCTTTACCCATATCATCTCTTTAACTCTTCTAGGAATTCTTAGTGGGCTAATGTTTAATTAGAATTTTTCTTTAAGGCTTTGTTTGTTTCTATTTTCACATTGTTGTCTTCTTCTGAGTTTATGTCTTCGTCTTCCTTGTCATCATAGTAGTATTTTATGATCAAGTTCTTTTGTTATTGTTGTTTGCTAATTTTTCCATCTTATTTCTTGATTTTATGTCAAAGCTGGGCTCCTTTCCCCTGGGAGTGGTAAGATACTGCCAAGTTTCATGCTTTTTTATGCTGCTGTTTTCAGAGCTAGTTCTCGGAATCTGGTACCTCCAAGATTGAAGTCTAAGATGCTGGGCGAGATATATCCCTGCTCTCCTGGTCTCTGCTCTGGGTCTTTACCCAGGAAGGGCCCCCTCTCTACCCTATAACTGAAAACTATAACTGCATATGGGCAATAGAGTTGCCAATTAGCTCCAGCTATATTCAGGACCAGCTAAGAATCCATTATAATCTCTTTATGACCAGTTGTCCAACCTCCTTACTGTCTCTGGGCTGAGAGCTCCTAAAGCTGCTACTACTGCTGCTGCAGCCACTCTTGTTGTCTTCACGTGCATTCCAGACAGGCTTCTCCTTTCCCCTTCCCAACTCCCCACCAAATGTCAAACATGTCTCAAGCCAACCTTCTATGTTCTTAGGCTGGAAAAATGTTTCACCGTGACCTTTTATTGACTCTGCCAAACCAAAATTTGATTTGAGGTATTATTTTAAGGTTTTTTTGGTGGGGAATGTTGAGTGAGTTCAGCTGAGCTGCTGCCATCTTTGCCCCAGATCCTTTGTGTTCATGTTTGAGTCTGGATGGAAGAGCCTGGAAGACCTGAGTTTGGTTCCTGCCACAGACCAGGCAATGGCTATTTGTACAACCCTAGACCAACCCTTTACCTCTCTGGGTCTCAATTTTCCCATCTGTAAAATGAGTGGATTGTACTTGATAACTTCTAAGATCCCTTCCAGCTCTAAATCCATGATCTTGATATCCTATGCTTTTCAAGCAGTGGTTTTCCTGTCACTGGAGGTCATGTCCACTAAGGTATATTGTAAAAAGCATTCACAAACTAAATATGAATTAGATGAACTCTGAAGTCCCTTCAAACTCTCAAATACCATGATTCTATGACACAAACACATGAGGATCAGCCTGGTTGAGAGAAACAAGGTTCAGGGTGATCTCAACAGATGGGAAAGGTGGGATGAACTAATGAGGAGAAATTAAACTAGAACAAATAAAAAGTCTTGGATTAGGATTAAAAGATATATAAAATAAGTAAAGTATAAATGATCCTTGATTCCCTGAAGTTTGTATGAAAAATATCTGAGAGATTCAATTGATTATAATCTCTACAAGAATGGGGTCAGAGATTAGACTTGTGCTTTTATTAATAAAGAGAATTAATTCTCAGGTGAAGAAGCTTCTACCAATTCAGGTCAGCACCTTCTCTGCAAATTATAGTCTCACAGAGTTGCTAGGACACTAATGTGACATTAAGCATATTGCCCTGGGTCACACAGCTAATATGTATCAGAAGTGGGACAATCTCCATATAAGCTTTGAAAGCTAACACAATAATACATGACGTATTAAAAGGCTCATGGCATTGGTATAAGGGGATCCTTTAAGAAGTATTCATTTGAAGTCATGGACAAGAGTTGCCCAAAATGCCATAGTTGAATGGATTTTTCTCTGAACCATTAGAGAGCATTCCTCATCAATGGAATCACAAATTCACTAAAGTACTGATATATAAGAAAAATGTAGGGTTCGGATGAAAGCAAATAATGGGCCTCCACTGTACACTAGAGTTTCATGTGTGACCTTTTAATACACAGGAGTACATCTAAGGACAGGAAATCAGGATGGCAAAGGGTCTGGCAAGCATGCCATAAGAGAAATAGCTGAAGGAATGAGGGATGTTTATATTGGATAAAAGAGGACTTGGAGTTATAGGACAGCTTTGTACATATATTTGAAAGTCTATAGCATAGAGAAGTAGTAGATTTAATCTAATTTTCTCTTGAGGTCAAACAGAATCACTGGGTAAACATTAGAGGAAATTACATCTCAGCTTAATATAAGGAAAACACGGTTCTAATAGGAATAAGAATTATGCATAGATGAAATGGTTGGCCTCCCCAAACAGTGGGCTCCTCATCACCGTTATTGCTCAAGCAGAGACTCAAAGGCAACCTGCCAGCCATGCTAGAGAAGAGATTCCTTTAATGCACTGAATTAGTTTCAGTAACACTTAGAACTTGGGTTTGGAGAATAGCTGGCTTCCCTTCTCTGTTATTCAGATTGATTTGTAGATGAGGTGCATGGTGTGTTCTCTGGGGGAGAACTTGCTGAGCTCTTTTCTGGGCTGCTCATCCTCCTTTGGGGTCTGTCTGTCCTCCAGCTCTCACCTGTGGCTCCAAGAAGCACAGCTAGGTGCTCTTTGGGTGGCAAAAAATTAGAAAATGAAGAGATGCTCTTCGATTGGGGAATGGCTGAACAAATTGTGGTATCTGTTGGTGATGGAATACTATTATGCTAAAAGGAAAAATGAACCAGAGGAATTCCATGTGGACTGGAGTGAACTCCAGGAATTGATGCAGAGTGAAAAGAGCAGAGCCAGAAGAACATTGTACACAGAGACCAATACACTGTGGTAAAATAGAATGTAATGGACTTCTGTACTAGCAGCAATGCAATGACCCAGGACAATTCTCAGGGACTTATGAGAAAGAACACTGTCCACATCTAGAGAAAGAACTGCGGGAGCAGAAACAGAAGAAAAACAGATGCTTGATCACATGGGTCGATGGGACATGATTGAGGATGTAGACTAAATGATCACTCTAGTGCAAATATTAATGATATGGAAATAGCTTTTGATCAATGACACATGTAAAATCAGTGGAATTTCTCATTGACTGTGGGAGGGGGTGGGAGGAAGGGAGGGAAAGAACATAATTCATGCAACCATGAAAAAATACTCTTAATTAATTAATTAAATGAACTTAAAAAAAGAAGAAGAAGCATGGGCAGCCATCACACCTGGTAAAACCGTCAAGCTAAACCTGGTTGAGAGCAACCAACAAGCCTGAAACCCATCCACGATTTCAGGGGATGTCTACTGCAAGCATGTGAAGACTTCCCCTGGTGGAATGGGTGGATGAGAACAATCTGTTCCAACAGCCATGAAGGTGGCTGAAGCAGGCACTGTGGAGCCCTTGGAGCTTGGTCTGACACAGAAGAGGCCGAGGGCATCCACTGCATCCCAGGCCATCACAGTCATCTTGACTTTTGTCCTGCCATTGGACTTCAATGACTCTAGAAGAGAGAATGAGGCTGGAGACTATGAGCAACTCTGCCTCACATAAATCCAATTTATTCGCAAGTCAAAAGACACCATTTTTATGTCATTTTGGTCCTTTTGAGTACAAAGAACAACCACCAACCTCTCCTCTGGCCTATTCCAATAGCTTTCTAATTCATCCCATTTTCTCAAGTCTCTCTTCACTCCAATTTATCAGCAACCAAAGTGATTTTTCTAAAATGTTGGTCTGATTATGTCACTTCTCTATTCAATGAACTCAAGTAGTTTTCTTTTACTTCCAAAATGAAAAAGAAACTTCTGACTGGCATTTAAAGCCCTTCACAAACTGGCCCCTTCCTTCCTTTCCAGCAGTCTTATACTTTATTCCCCTCCACCCACTCTATGATCCAATTACATCTCCCCCTAACTGTTCCCTACACATTGCATCTCCCAATTTGGGGCATTTGCACCAGATGTCCTACATAACTGGAAAATACTTTCTCTCCTCACCTCTAACTTCTACCTCCCTCCCTTCCTTCCTTCAGGGCTGAGCTCAAATCCCACCTTCTGCATGAGACTTTTGCCTGGTTGCTCTCCTCTACCTCAGAGCCTTCCTCATAAGAATATGTCCCATTTAGACTGTATCTTGAACATAGTTATCTTCAGGTTACCTCATAGTTATCATCATGTTAGAAAGTGAAATATTCAAGAGCAGTGATTGTCTTTTAAACTTTTTTTTGTCTCCCTTGAGCTTAGCATTCTGACTGGCACAATTAAGCCATCACCACTCATTCTGACTTTTGCCTTGCCACAGACTTCAATGACTGCAACTCTGCTCCACTTAAATCCAATTTATGTATAAGTCATGACCTCCCCATGATGCAGTTGGTTCGCTTCAAAAATGAAGGATAATGATTTAAAGATATTCGCTTCTTACAATCCTTGAAGAATCCAAGTCTGTTAGCATTTAAAATTGATTCTAAAACATGCAATCATTATCTAAAAGAAGGAACATACTTTTAATGTTGTGGAGGAGCTTAGCTGAGGTCAATTAAACAAACATTTCTTAAGGATCTGCTACTTGCAGGGCACTGTTGTAGGAGTTGGGACAATAAGTCCACATTTCTGTGGTGTTTTATAGTTTACAAAATGCTTTCTTTATCACAACCTTCAAGAAAACTAAGATTTCAGAGGGGTTGCATGCTTAGCCCAAAATTGTGGCTCAACTCAGCTGGTTAAACTATAGATGCTGAAACTTTGACTTAAGTACAAAATCAGGGTTCTTTCCATAACACCATGTCACTATCAAGAGTAGATATTAGAGGTATATTTTTCTCTCCTTCCAGTCCCAGCCCTTTCCCCAGAAAAACAGGCTTTCCTCTGCTCCAACCTGATTTCTCCCTCTTGTGGGTACATAGGCTTTGCCCACCAAAGCACAGAAATGCTGAATTCTACTTCCTTAAGGAAGGCCTATTACGGCAGGGAACCAATAATCTAGTACAATGATGGTGAACCTTTTAGAGAAGAAGTGCTGGTTCCTCTCTGTCCTTCTATCACACCGCCCACCCCTGAAAGAGGGAAGAAGCACTCCCATTGGCTGCTGGGCAGAGGGGCGGTGGAAGAGAGGAATGTCCTCAGGCTCATGGAGAGGGAGAGGAGAGCAGCTCTGCCCCGAGTCCCTCTGGCTTTCTAGTAAGGAACTCTGGTGGGGGACAGCAGACATGTCCACAGAGCAGACTCTGTGTGCCCTTTTTGGCATGTATGCCATAGGTACACCATCACTGGTCTAGTAAGACTTAGAAGAGAACAGAGATACCTTGAATTATTGAAAAGCTGAAACTATTGAAGAGTCAGAGACATTTAGTGTCTACTCAAAGTGAAGTAACAGAGTACCCCACCAACACCATTACCAGCATTCTAGTTGCATTGTGAATAGAGAATTGATCTTAAGGGCAGGAAGACCTGCATTTGAATCTTCTCTCTCTGATATATAGTTGTATGGTCCTAGACAAGGCATTTAACCCTTCTAGTGCCTCCAGGCAACTCTCTCAAACTCAGTAATTTCACTGTTGTATAGAATTTGTCATTGAATTAAGGTATAAAATTTGGTCTCTGCTTCTCAGGAGAGAGCCCAAATCTATCACACATAAAGTTCCCAACAGGTAAATTAGAAGCAAGTAATGTAACTTAATATGAACGAATGTGGTATGGGAAACCAAAGGAATTCACAGGAAACAAAGATAAACAAATTTCTGAAAATTCAATATGAGTGGATATACATATATATTCAATTTTCAGAAACATCAATACACATGTGTATATGTGTATATGCATATATCTGTATATTTAATTTTCAAAACTTGTTTATCCAAGAGAGGTTTGCTGTGTATGGGGGGGAGGTGGAGGTTGGAATTCTCTTCATGCTAAGTCATACTTGGACAGAAGTGTGGGAATTGAGATTTGATAATCTCTCAAAGCTCCTTCGATTCTTCCTTTTTTGACATAGTTTCCAGACCCTTTAACATCTAGATTCCCCTTCTCTTGATGTACTCCTTATTGCTAATATCTCTTTTAAAACGAAGCAGCTCTTACAACAATGACCAATATGGAAGTGTGCTTAGCATGACAATTAAAAAAAGAATAAATAAAATGGGGCAGCAAAATCTAACATGATGTTCCAGATGTGGTTTGCATAATGGGGGCTCAGTTTAGTGGGGGCAATGCAGAAATCTAGAGAGTGTAGATAGAGAAGAGAAGACCCAGGTCATGAACTTGGGGAACATCCAAAATTAGAATGTGTGATATGGATAATGTCCTAAAAATGTAATCAGATTAGTACCTAGGACAGTAAAGAGAATAAAGGCAAGGGCATTTTATACATGTAAGTGACATGCCCAGGATGCCAGGACACAGCTAGTTTTATATTATTTATTATATTTATACAATTATATGTATAATTACTACATTATATACTATATAGATGGGTATACATATAATATCCATATGTTGTATGTGTATATATACTTTATATGTATGCCATATATAGAGATATATAGAACATATCAACATATAGGACATGCACGGACACACAAATACTGTATAAACTCTGGAGTATTATAAGTATTATATCTATATAATAAAAATATAGACATGTAGATATATATTCATATATGCATATCTGTATACTTAACATAAAGATATTCATATCTATATACTATCAATATAGATATTCATATGTATTACATCTGTATTGTATATATATTTCATTCATATAGTATATATATTCATATAGTATATAGATATTTATATCCATATATATTACATTCCTATAGCATATATAGTCATACCTATATAGATCTCTATACTAGATATCTAGATAGTCATATATGTGTATGTTCTATCTACATAGTGTATAGATTTTCACTCCAGTGCCTATATGAAGCATATCTATACACATACATGCACTCTATATAGGATGTATGCTACAGGTATAGTATGTGACATATACACATGTATATCTGTGTGCGGGTACCCACACCAGGAGACCCTAGCTGTGTGACCCTGGGTGAGTCACTGACACAAATCAAAGGCACTGCCTGGGGGCTTGCCCTTGTCCCATGTCCCTCTGGGCATACTCTGTATCCTCTTTCTCCCTCAGGTTGCTGCCAGGGCTCTTTCCTCCAGCCTCTCTCCCACATTGGATAGTCAAACTGTGTGCTTTGGAGACATCTCCCATCCAACAAACTGAACTGGGTCTGCGCGCCGCCTGTCCCCTGCCGGCCTTCCTTTCTCAGGCAGAGGAGCCCCCGGGCTTCCAGTCTCCCAGCTTTGTGACCTGAGCCTCGTCCTGGGTTCCTCCCTCTCCTGCACCGTCTCTCCAGCCAAATCTTGCTGGGCCCACTTCTGCGCCGCGCTCCTCTTTGTCTCTCTCCCTCCCCTCTGCCCTTCGCACAGATGGTGCAGAAGGAAAGTCTTTCCTCGGGATGCTCCTACTCAGTTACCTCCAGTTATTTCCCATGAACTCCAGAACAAAACGCATGCCTCTGTTTAGCTCTTAAAGCCTTTCACACCCGGGCTCAAGGTCTCTTCAGAGCCATCACTCGGTCTCCCCCACACTCTCAGAAAGCCAAATTAGAATTCTCTTCCTTCCTCAAACAGGTCGATCCATCTCCAGTTTGTCATCCTTCATGCATGGAATATGCTCTTTCCCTCCAATTCATGGAGCCCCTTTCTTCCTTTAAAATACAATACATTTTTCCAGATCTCCTCCACAAATGTTAGTGATCTCCCTGCCACCAAAATACCTTGTATTTAGCTTTTTTTTAACTCCTTACCTTCCGTCTTAAAAGCGGTAAGGGCTAGGCCATGGGGTTGAAGTGACTTGCTCAAGGTCACACAACTAAGAAGTGGTTGAGGCCAAATTTGAACCCAGGACCTCCAGTCTCTAGGCCTGGCTCTCTATCCATTGAGCAACCCAGCTGCCCCACTATATTTAGCTATTTTGTATTCACTTGTAATTATTTGCTTCACACTTGTATGGCATATCCTTAAATGACTCCTTCATTAGAATATAAACTCCTTCAACTAGACCCTACCAAGGTTCTCTCTCTGGCCCTATAAAAAAGAAAGCCATCAGAGTAAATGCACAGAATCTTAAGAGAGGCTTGGAAAGGACTTAAGTCATCTTATGCAATTCCTACGAAACAATAGTCAGTAGACATTTATTAGGCACCTACGTGGCACAATGGATAGAGTGCAGGGTCTAAAGTTAGGAACACTTATCTTTATGAGTTCCAATTCAGCCTCAGAAATTTACTAGTTGCATGACCCTGAGCAAGTCACATAACCCTATTTGCCTCATTTTCCTCATCTGTAAAAAGAGTTGGAGAAGGAAATGGCAAACCACTCTAGTCCAAGAAAATTCCAAATGGGGTCAAAAAGAGTCAGACAGAATGGAAACAACTGAATAACAACAAAAATGTTCCAAGTGCTGTGCTAAGCACTGGGGACACAAATATGAAAAAAACACAGTCTGTGCCCTTAAGAAGCTTACACTCTAATAGGGAAAGACAATACCCAAAAGGAAGCTGAAAAAGGAGCATAGGTACTTAAAGCAAGGACATGTTCAATGTAGTGCCATACACGTAATAGACCCAATAAATACTTGTTTATTGATTAGTTGTTGACCTGGAGCATCATATTTGGTTCTGTCATATTTTAAGAGGAAAATTAGCAATCAGAAGTGTACCTAAGGAAGGGCAATCAAGATGGTGAGGGGTCTGGAAATTATGGCATATGAGGAATAATTGAAGGATCTAGGAAATTATCTTCAAATCTCTGTGCCACCCCCACAAAAATGTCAATTCCCTATTTCTATACTTGTTTCAAAGGATGACTCAACATTAAGGGAATCTTTGCCCATCTTTCCAATAAACATAAAAGTAGAAAACTTCTCCATCCGTAGGTGACTCACCAGATGAGGAAGTTTATTTGTAGACATTTCCAAGCACAGGCAGCTGCCACAATACCCATAGCATATAGAGAGAAGCTCTCCCCACCCCCCAAAAAATGGAATCTTATCACAAAAGCTGGCCATGGTCACAGGACATCAAAGTTTGGTTAGCACATTTGATGCCCCTAGCAGGTGGCATTGAGCCATGCCTTCAATGGGCTTTTAAATATAAACTTGGATCAGAGAAGACCCTAAGAACCTGCCCCATGAAAGATTGGCAGGATGCTACTTTAGAATCCATCTCAGAGGTTGGGTGAGGATGGGGCTGTGCCATGTAGAAGATCAGACAATAGGAAGCAATTGGGGAATGGAAGAAGAGAGAAAGAAGAAAGCTTACCATTTGGAAGCTTCTCATATTAATCATTAATTAAGTGCTAATTAAGTGCTAAGCTCAATTGTTCTTATGCCTCTGAAATACTTCAAGCATTGCTCTAAATGTGGGTGCTCTGAGAAAAAATCCTAGTTAATAGCACTGCCAAGAGAGCCCAGGTATATATGAGTGCTTAAAGAAGAGAGAGTGGGCTAGCCTAAGGCATCACAGGGAATGATGAAAAGTACTCACAGCAAAACTCTTGATTGATTCCATTTCATACAACATACAAGTCCTTGAACACCTGGTTATTTCCATAATGCTGCATGAAATATGTTGCTCCCAAATAGCATGTCAATCCATTTATTTTACCTGCAATTTCCAGAAACTTTTTATATTCATTTCCTATGAACTTCTTTGGTTACCTGTACCACAATTCAGTCCCTAAGTTCCTTTTCCTGTTTCAGATTATTTGACTTCTGGCAACCTTGGGCCTGAGTTCCTTACTGAGAAATTTCTTTGGGATAGAGACTAAGTTTTATAACTCAGCTCAAAAGCAAATTCCACATTTATTCTAGCATCTAGATAGGTGCTAAGGATACAAAGATAGACATAATCCTAAATCTGCTCTCCAGAAGTTTATAATTTAATAGGAAATGATGTGCACACAAATAACCATGATTCAAGGGACAATGAGAGAAATGATGAGGTTGTGAGAACTACATGTAGTTCACATTTGGAAGGCAGGACGAGTGGCTATCTCAGCTAACCTTTTTGTCACAAGAGTGAGAGAAGTTCCACAGTACACGGAGGGGAAAGCACGCTTGAGAGTCAGGTAGTCATCCTGGCCAGATTGCTGGCGACCCAGGTAATGGCAAAACCAAAATCTTTGGATATCTCCATCTCCCCATTGGAAAAGTAAACACAGTTACTTAAACAGGCCCTTAACTCCTGACTCACAAAAAAAAATGTTAAAGATTTGAGGATGACATGAAGTGTATGTATTATGTATGAATATATTGAAGGCACCTTATGAATACAGGCAGGAGCAGCCCTCGGTTCTGACTCCTACTGCCTGGGAGACCTTAGGCAAGTCACTTAAATTTGGGCCTCAGCTTCTTCATCTGCAAAAATAGTACGTCTGAATTAGAAGTCCCCTGAGGGCACTTCCAGTTCAATCTATTATCTTATGATTCTATACAAGCTAGTATGGATTATTCACAATGTTCTGACCAAGGCTGTTATACTTGCACTATGTAACATGTTCTTGGATCTAGTGGATGCTAAAATTAATTTATCATTGCTAAAGAAAAGCCGTATTAGGAAGGTAAAACTACTGATGCTTTCTAAGGTTAATATAATTAATATAATATAATAACAATAATATAATTGGAAGAATTATTGATTATTTTCAATTATCAACACTCCCTCTCAATTAGAAATAATAATAGTTCCCATTTACATAGTGTTTGTGGGGCAGCTAGGTGGCACAGTGGATAGAGTACTGAGTCTGGAATCAGGAAGACCTGCATTCAAATCTAGACTCGGATACTAACTAGCTGTGTGACCCTGGGCAAGTCACTTAATGCTGTTTACTTCAGTTTCCTCAATCATAAAATGAGTTGGAAAAAGAAATGGAAAACCACTACAATATCTTTGTCTAAGAAAACCCCAAATGGAGTCACAAAGAGTCAGACATCTTAAATGACTGAAGAGCAATAAAATATAGTGCTTTAAGATAAAAAAAAAAAACCAACCCCTGCCACTGACTACCTGGGACCTTGGGTATTCATTCACTCTGTCGGTCTATTTCCTTATATGTAAAATAAGAAAATTGGCCTAGATAGCCCATTAGATCATTTCTAGCTCTATATCTATTATCCTGTGACAGAGGCTTTAGAAACAAAAGGGATCTTAGAGATCAATTAGTTCAACTCTCTCATTTTGTAGATGAGGAAATGGAATCCCAGAAAGAGGCTCTCAAGACAAATGTTCATTTCACTACACCACAGTTACTTATACAAATTCCTACTATTACCTTAATTTTTTAAAGGGAGAAAGTAGTAGAACCCATGTTCAAAGTCATGTCTTCTGATTTCCAAATCCAGTGCTCTTTTAGTACCTCACACAATGGATAAAGTGCTTTATGCCCAACAATCCTGTGAGGTGGCTAATAGAAGTATTATTTATGATCATGAAGAAACTGAGGTATAAATGGGTTAAATGACTGATCCAGGGTTAGAATCCTTATTTCAACTTCAGTTTTCTGATTATAAGACCTTTCTACTGCACACCTCTGACTAAGATCCAGCATATTCACTATCCAAGGCACTCTTCTTAATCTAGTGATATAGCCAGGTGGATACTTTGATGAAAAAGAGGAAAAGATACTTTATCATGTCTTGGCACTCTGAGGGAACTATCCAGGGTACTTGACTGTTCTTGTGTAAGGATTGCCATCTTTTTTTTTTTTTCCTAGAACCAGCATTCCCTCCATCCAACTTTCTGCTGCCTACAAGTTCTTGACTATCATCTACCGGATTCTGTAGGCTTCTTTTCCTCATCTATAGGACAAGAGTCTTTATGAAGGTCCTTCTCGTTCTAAAACTCTGTGGCTTATTGGCTCTCTGACTTAACTAATTCACAAGTTATTGTTACTTCCTCCAACCATAACTCAAACTGGCTATCTGGTTCTCTAGGTCTTAAGTGTAAACTGTCATCACCACCACCACCATCATTCATCATCATCACTATCACCACCATCACCATCACCACTATTACCACTACCACTATTACCATCACCATCACCATCATCATGCAATAATTATACTTATTCTCCACTAAAAATCTATTCCAGCCAGGCCTGGATATAGGAGGTTCTGGGTTCAAACCTGCCCCCAAACACTTCCTAGCTATGTGACCCTGGAGAAGTCACTTAACCCCAAACACTTAACCTTTACCACTCTTTTGCTTTGGAACTGATACTTAGTGTTGATTCTAACAGAGAAGGTAATGGTTTTTTAAAAAGGGGGAGGGTTATTTAGACCTGTAAGACCATCAAGCCTCAGCCCCTATTCTGTATGTTTGCACTTATTTTGTGTCTCTGTCAAAATCCTCAACTTTCAAACTATATCCTAGCCAGCACAAACCTCAGTGATCTTTCTATATAGGTATATGTGTTAAAACTATGCACAGAAACTTTCCAGATAAATTAATCTATCTATGCACTATCCAAGAATTAAGAAAAGGTAATAATTGATCTAGATTTAAACTACTTTCATTAATTTCATCCTGAGATAGAAGATAGGGCTAAGAAACAGGAAAGATCTAATTTATATGTACATGTTGGTCTCTCTGGAATATATTCTGTGATATGGGAAGGGCAGGGAAAGGATGGGACACTTGTTGAGTGGATTTATTATGTAAATATGAAGAAAAGTAAGTTAAACATATAGGAAATTTGTGATTTCATTTACATGCCATCTTCTTTCTCTTTGTATATGGAAATGCTTGTTTAGTTTGGTTTTATAAAATTTGGAGTAAAAGAAAAAGAATTGGCAGAGGCATTGATCCACTGAGTCACTTTCTCAGAGTTAAACAGAGAGTATGTATTAAGAGAAAAGGGTGGGGGAGGCTGGTGTGTTAGAAGACAAAATAGTTTTTAAATACCTCACAAATGTGAGGTATTTAAAAAAAAAAGTCTTCAGTTATATAAATAAATGGCATTAGAATAATTCAAAAGTAAAAAATAGCAATAGCTCATATTTCTTTCTTTTTTTCCACACCCTTACTTTCTCTCTTAGTAACAATTCTAAGACAGATGGGCAAGGACAAGGCAAATGGGGTTAGGTGACTTGCGCAGATCACACAGCTAAGAATTATCTAAGGCCAAATTTGAATCCAGGTCCTCCTGTCTCCAGGCCTGGAACTGCCCCAATAACTTACATTTCTAAAGTATCTTATGGTGTACAAATAATTTTTTTCTCAATTAGCACCTTAAGCAGGAGGTAGAGATAGTTCTTGAGTTATCATCCCCTTTTTACAAATGAGGGTATTACAGAGGGGTCGGGACTTAATCCACCCTCACAAAGCTAAGTAAGTTGCCAAGCTATACCTTGAATCCAAGTCTTCTAAATCCAAAGACTAGAATAATTTCTACTATACCTCACTTACTCCTGTTAATCTTTATTATTCAATTTTTTTAAATGAAGACTCCAAGTAGATATCCAGTATCTTTTGGGGAGAGGAAGCAAAGGATAGATACTTCTCAATTTTCTTCAAAATCAAAATACAATTACATAATAAAAGTCACAGTTCAATGGTTTTAGTTTAGTTGAAAAGTATTTTTTAAAAATTCATTAACTTCTAAAGGGAACAAGCAAATTAAGTCATTTTGGTTTTTTCTCATTCCTGGAAAAAGAAATCAAGAATAATAATATTGCCATCTGGTGGTAGCATCAAGTTTTTACTGTAATACTCTCAAGAAATCAAATTAATAGTCCCCAATCAGATATGCTCACTCTACACAAGCCAATTAAAAGATATTTATCTGGTTTATTGCCTTAGCAGTAAAAAATATATTAGCAGTTGCCTACAATTTGAGTGTAACTTTTCAAAAATAAAGACAGAGTAATGGGATGGATTAAAAACAATTCTCTATAAATGCAGACCCTTTAACATCATTTATTGCAAAAGACATTCAGCAGTGTTCCTCCCAAACAGCCCACTTTCCTTCTCCTTAAAATTCAATAAAACCTGGTAGTAAGAAGGATATTATTGAAAAAATAAAGGAGGTATTTTCAGCCAACTTATGAGAGACAAGAAGAACCCTACCGGACCAAAGGAACAACAGAAGTCATCCTCTGAGGAGGGATACTGGGATTGTACTGCCTGTACCATTCAGTTCTGCACTGAGACTTTCAAATGCATGACATACAATGTGATGAAGGGGACCTCCACTAGGAAACCCAGTTGGTTACACAGCAAGTTAACTAGCAGTTTTCCCCCTCCCTACCAACAATAAAAGAAAAAAAGGGAAAAAAGTTAATTTAAAGAAGGAAAAAATGGGGGTTCCGGGTTAAGATGGCGGCAGAGTAAGAAGCAGCTCTTAACCTCTCCTGACCAAAACACACAAAACTCCTCAAGGGGACATAAAAACAAGTTCCAGACGAACGGAGGAACCCCACAACAGGGCACAGTGTGGAAGGTACGTGGAATCAGGGCATTTCCATGCTATAAAGGGGTGAAACAGCTCTCACTAAATTGCGGGCTGAGCAACCACCCCACCCCTACCCCCCACACACACACCACCTATAGCACCAAAGCCAGCTAAAAAGAAATAGAGCAAGTTTGGGGCACACATTGAGTCATTGGCAGCTCCGGGGCCTGTTCCTGAGAGCAGCAAGATTTAGGACTCCAAAAAGCTAAAGAACACACAGAAAGTCTGAACGCGGGAGCAGGTCGCAGAGAGC
>NC_058130.1:556229833-556270729 GCF_016433145.1 Gracilinanus agilis | reverse complement strand
TACACAGAGACTGATATACTGTGGTAAAATTGAATGTAATGGACCTCTGTACCAGCAGCAATACAATGACCCAGGTCAATTCTGAGGGATTTATGGTAAAGACGCTACCCATATTCAGAGGAAGGACTGCAGGAGAGGAAACATATAAGAAAAGCAACTGCTTGAACGCATGGGTCGGGGTGGACATGATTGGGGATGTGGACTCGAAACTACCACACCAATGCAACTACCAACAATTTGGAAGTAGGTCTTGATCAAGGACACATGACAAAACCAGTGGAAATGTGCGTCGGCCATGGGTGGGGGGAGTGCGGGGGGTGAAGGGGAAAGTAGGAGCATGAATCATGTAACCATATTAAAAATGAATATTAATAAATGTTTAAAAAAAAAAGGAAAAAATGTGTAGCAAAAAAGGAACAATCATAAGAAAACCAGGCTATGATTGAAAAATGTGGATCATAGTAGTGCACAGCATTTGGAAATGACCGGTGGAGATCTGATGGCCATTATGACAGACTTTAAGGAGAAAACTACGTCACCCATACCTTTTAGCACTGCCTTTAGAGATCAACATAGCCAAAGTAATTCTAACTCTGGTAATGCAAGGAGCAATGTCCAGGTCATCCTCATCCAGGGGAGAAGCCTCATCATTAAATAGAAAATCTCATTAAAGTTTGTTTCTTTCTCTCTAACATGCCAATACATGCCACATTTAAATTTTGTTGCAACCTGCACTGAAAAACCACATTTCCAGAATTAATATTTTAATCACTGGAGTTAAAAGTGCCATGAAAATGTGGCAGATCATTCATTATTCAGTGTCACTGAATAATGATATTTTATTCAGTCATTTATCCACCCTCACAAAGCTAAGTAAATTGCCAAGCTATACCTTGGCATACATTTTTCACTTCTAGTAAATTCCAATACTCAAACCTTAATTTAGCTACTATTGACATGTACTGAATTTAAATTTTTATACTATCAAGCTGCCTAGATATTGAGAATTATGAAAGTTATATATTTTATATATAGTAAAAGGGAAAAATGGGAAGATTATGGTTGGACTGGATATTTAAATCGATTACTCGATTCCAAAATAAAAGAGATTAACTCGATTTCAAAATAAAGAGACCCAAGTCAGAATGACTTTTATGGAAGCTTATTTACAATTAGGAAGGTTGAAGGTGGGAAAATGAGAGAGAGAAACTCTGGCCTGGACCAGAGGCCCAAACCAGGGAGGCTTCAGAGGCCTCAGCAGAGGGGCGCAGAGGTTAATTAAACAAGGCTTCTAGCCACAAGGCCTCCTCTAAGAAGAGAGGCCTCCTTGAGGCTAGAGCAGTGATTCCCAAACTTTTTTGGCCTACCGCCCCCTTTCTGGAAAAAGTATTACTTAGCCCCCTGGAAATTAATTTTTTTTTTTAATTTTAATAGCAATGAATAGGAAAGATAAATGTACCTGTGGCCATCACTGCCTCTCTGGATTGCTGCAGCACCCACCAGGGGGCGGTAGCACCCACTTTGGGAATCATTGGGCCAGAGCCTCCAGAAATGCCAAAGGAAAAAGGAAAGAGTCAGCCTAACTTACACATGTGACAATTCAAAGGGAAGCAGTCTGAGGTCTCACCCGAACTCCTCCAACTCCAAGTTCAACAGGGCAAAAGTCCTTCACAGGAAGTTACCATCACATTTAAAAGATAGCAGCTTTTGTCACTTCCTGCATCCACCTCCAGTTTCACGTGGACAAATGGCAGCCTCAACACTGTTTTGGACTGCCCAAAGAGCAGTCCCTTGTTTTTGATTTGTCACTTACTTTCGCATGTGGGTCACAGACCTCCCCCTCCCCACTTAATTCTAAGTTGGGTGAGGTGACATTATTCTTGGTGGCTAAAGTCTAAAGAATGAATGAGGGTGAGCTAATTCCATTTACAATATGTGTGTGTCTGTGTGTGTGTGTGTGTGTGTGTGTGTGTACATATATACATAAAAGTCAGATCAATTTAATCAATTATTAGTACAGCTAGATTTTCATAATTCTTATCTTCTCAAATATGCTAGTATTGGTATGGATAAATAGGAAAATTGTTATTAAAGATTTGTATACATTTTAGCCAATGTTTTTTGACATAATTAACTAGACTATTACTGAATTAAGTTTCTAGTTTTATTGATAGTTTCTTCTTTTTGGCTTCTTAAAACATTCATTTATTATCTTTACTAGCAAAAATAGTAAACATTTTAAAGAACTAATTGTTTAGTTTTATAATTCAAATACATACTACTGTCATACTAGAATTTACCATATTACAAAAAATTTTATTTATAAATTGTTGTATGCCTTTGCCAAAAAAAAGCAACATAAAAAAATTCCCAGGTTAAGTTTAATTCCTGAAAGAGCTTTAATGGAATGATGTTATCATTCTTTCCTTATCCCAGACTTCTTCTGTTATCAACATGTATAATTACTACAGAAATATGAAGTGTTACACAGAACTAGGAAATAAATCACTTACCCTATTTGTTCTTGCCAGCTTTTGCTATTTTAATTGGCTCTTAAGTATTTCTAACAATTCCTATTTTTTTTAAACCCTTAACGTCTTTTGTATTGGCTCTTAGGTGGAAGAGTGGTAAGGGTGGGCAATGGGGGTCAAGTGACTTGCCCAGGGTCACACAGCTGGGAAGTGTCTGAGGCCAGATTTGAACCTAGGACCTCCGGTCTCTAGGCCTGACTCTCAATCCACTTAGCTACCCAGCTTCCCCCACAATTCCTATTTTTTTAAAATGCAGTTTCCTATTTTCAAGCACAATTGTCATTCAGGGATATCTCAATATATAAATATAAACAAAAATATTCAGTCAGCCAGCATTATGTGAAATTACCAATAAAAATCTTTTCATGACTAAAAAAAAATACAGATGACTGGAAAAGGAAAATGAATCAGTCAATAGTACAGAATGAGAGAAGCAGATGTTGCTCAAATGAAAGATGTTAGAGGCCAGGAAACTAGATCAGCTTAAATGAGTGCTCTTCACTTTTTTATCATGGACCCCTTGGGCAATCTGGTGAAATCTATGGATTCCTCTCAGAATAATGTTCTTAAAAGCACAAAACATATAGGGTTGTCAAGGAAACCAATTATATTAAAAATGTTGCTATTGTTCAGTCAGTTTAGACATGTCCCTATTTGGGGTTTTCTTGGCAAAGATACCATACTGGTTTGCCATTTCCTTCTCCAGTCCATTTGATAGATGAGGAAACTGAGGCAAAGAGGATTAAGTGACTTGCCCACAGTCGCACAGCTAGTAAGTGTCTGGGGCCAAATTTGAATTCAAGTCTTGCTGAATCCAGGCCAAGCACTCTTACTGAAATATTTTAAAACCAAAACTATAGGCTTAGATCCATGGCTCTAGTGAACTGAGCACAGATCCGGAAACAGGAGGTACAGAAGGCTATTAAAGAGCCGTTCCCTGTACATCACACAGCAGGAAAGGTTTGTTGGTGGGCTAATGGCTGTTTCAGCTGCTAGTACGAAGACTACAGCAAGACTTCAATGGCTTTGGGATCGTTGTACTCTTTCTAATGGAGGCCTCAGCGGCCGGCTCCTCCTCCCCTTCTCATTTGGGCGATTCTTGCCCTGGTCCCGATATTCTCTCGGAGGAGCCCGCCGCAGAGTTAGCATGCCTCCCTGCCAGGATATACTGAGCATGCGCCCAGGCGCTCCATCCGCCATCCCTGAGGACATCTGCTTACTCAGCCAATCCCCTCCCCTTTTGCTAGTGATACATCTCTCGGATCCTACACTATTTCTCCTGTGCATTTTAGCAAGGGGCGTGCTGCAGCCTATTAATCCCCACTGGGTCCCTCCCAGGATCCGGCTAGTGACCCGCTGCTCTAATTCCTTGGACATTAGGGTATTCCGTGATTTCCGCCCATTCGGCACCACTAGGTTGGTATTAAAACAAACAAAAGCAGGCTTTGGGGTCAGGAAGAAGTTTGGAGATCATTAAAAAGATGGTATAATTTCCCAAATGTACAGCCAGGTTGCTTCCCTCCCTCTCAGTTTCAGTTCCTCCCTCTTTATTGCCAATCCCCAGGGTGTGGTTGAAATATATAAATTGATAGATTAGCAATATAGGATGTCCGTAGTATGGAAAATAGGTGTTCATCCCTTTGATGTTTTGTTTTGTTTTGTTTTTTAATGTGTGGTCTGTGATATTAGATTAGACCTAACATTTTTTAAGCATTTCCTATGTGCCAGGAACTGTGCTAAGGCTTGGAATAAAAATACAAGCAAAACTAAGATTCTTCCTGCCCTTGAAGAGCTTGCATTTTAATGGAAGAAGTGTAAAATTTAAATTAATATCCAACAACTCCAAGTATTATGGTTTATAATCACTTTAAGTAGAAAGAAAATAAAACTAAAAGAAATAGAAGTTTAAACCTAATTACATAACAAAAAGTAAACCCACGCGTGTAGATTCTCCTGCCTGGCATAAAGCCCGCTTTCCTAGCTCAATCAGGGGAAAAAGAAAGGAAGGAGGGGCTACACAAAACTTATATCCTCCCAACCTTAGCATGTAAGGTGAGAAGAAACATGGAATGCTGGAAGAGAGTTTCTGGGGAGCAGATCCTAATTAACACAGAAAAGGAGCTAACACATAAAGGAGCTAAAATTTGGGGGATAGGATATGGGGGCTGGGACAAGGGGCCTATGTACAGGTATGGTAGAAAATTAATGCAAAAAAAGAGTCAAGGACCCTCAGCTGGCCCAAACCTTCCAATCACACAAAAATAGAAAATAAAGCACCTGAAAACAAAGAGAAGCAGAAGGAGCACATCTCCCTGGGGCCTAGAAAATGCTACATGGGATGAGCTTGCAGAGAGCATGCTAGCCAGAGTGCTTCCATATGGCCTGAGGCAACAAGGCAGGCAGGGGAGCAACCCTACTCACTTACAGGAGGCCCAAAGCAAGGAAACAGCAGAGGCTGGGCAGCCCAAGAGCAGTTGGAGGGGGATCAGCTTGGCCAGCCCTCCCCACAACCATGTGGCTTGAGATAACAAAAAAGCTGACTCAGGGAACAGCTCTGGGAGCTACCAAATGGCAGGAGACAATGAAACAGCATATCTGGGAGCTACCAAAAAGCCTGGGGCAACAAGAGGGCAGAGTAGAAGAGAAGCCCAACCCAGCCCCACCCGCTTCTACATGGCCTGAGGTAACAAAAGGGCAGAGAGGGAGCAGTCCAACACAAAAGACAACAGGGAAGCCCAAAGCAAGGGGAGTGGAATCCAGCTAGAAAGAACTGCTACAAACTTCCCCATAAGAAGCCAGCTAACCTACCTCCTGGAAATGCACAATGAGGGGCCGAAACACAGTCAGGCCTACCCCAACAACCAAGAAGTCTACACCACGAGCTTAGAACAGCACTTCTTCTGACCCAGGAACAGAGCAAAAATTCAACAGAGAGGCAAAGTAACAAAAGCAGGGGCGAGAGGAGAAGAATAACTAGAAAAATGAGCAAAAGACAAAGAAAAAATCTTTAAAAGTTACTTTGTGTTAGACAAGATCAAAATATAAACTCTGAAGAGAACAATGGCAAAAAGAAAACATATGAAGCCTCAAAGGAAAAAGGAAAAGTGTCAGTCCCTAAAAGACCCCTTGGAAAAACTTGAAAAGAAGTATAAAAATCAAGAAATAAAGGAAATGATAGAAAACTTCAACAACTTGGAAATTATAATGAGTCAAATGGAAAGGGAGGCAAAAAAAAAACAACACAAGAAACAAGAAAACAGAAAGCAACTGAAGAAAAGAACTCACTAAAAAGTGGAATAGGACAAATGGAAAGGGAAATACAAAAGGCTCAAAGAAGAAAATAACTTCTTAAAAATTAGAATTGAGCAAATGAAAGTTAAGGACTCCAAAAGGCACCAGAAAACAATAAGACCAAAACAAAAGAATGAAGAAAATAGAAGAAAATCTGAAATATCTCTTTGGAAAAATAGATGATCTGGGGGAAAAAAGATCCAGGAGAGACTATCTAAGAATGATTGGAAAACTTAAAAGCTATGATCAAAAAAAGAACCTGAATATCATATTATGAGACATCAGGAAAAAACTGTCCTAATATCCTCAAATAAAAGGGGAAAATAGAAATTGAAAAGAATCCACTGATCACCTCCTGAAAAAGACTCTAAGATACAACATCCCAGGACTATTATAGCAAAATTCAAAAACTCCCAGACCAAAGTAAAAATGCTGCAAGCAGCCAGAGGGAAACAATTCAAAAATCATGGAGCCACAGTCAGGATTACACAAGACCAGTCAACTTCTACATTAAAAGACCATAAAGTATGGAAAATGATATTCCAAAAAGCAAATGATCTATGCCTACAACCAAAAATCATATTCCCAGTGAAACAGCATAACCCTACATGTAGGGAATTGACATTTAATGAAATGAAATAGAGGACTTCCAGATATTCCTGACAAAAAAAAGCAGAGCTGAAAAAAAAATCCAATGACCTATTTTGACACTCAAGAGAAGCATTAAATGGTAAATGGAAAAGTGAAAACTTAAGGCTTTCAATATGGTTGAATTGAGTACATTCATACTTTGCAAGGTGACAATTAAGATCCTTAAGATATATAATACTTTTGTCACATAAGGCACTTAAAGCATTCAAGCTTCTTAAAGTTAAAGAACTCTGTCACTCTTAGGACAGTAAGAAGGAATATACATAAAAAGAGGAAGGGAGTAAGCAGAATATGATGGGTTGATATAAAAAAATCAAGGGACAGTAAAGAACAACACACAGGGAGAAGAGAAAAGGAAAGATAGAAGGTAATAATTGACAAAATGAGACATAAAAGAGTCAATACAATGGAGGAGATGAGGGTGGTGGCAGGCAATGTTTGAAGTTTATTCTCATTGGAATCAGCTCAAAGTGGGAGTAATAGCCACAGTCAGCAAGCTACAGAAATATACCTTACTATTCTGGGAAGTGGAGAGAAAAAGGAATGGGGGGAGGGGGAGAGTGAACTGAAGGAGACAGTGGTTGGAAGCAAAACATTTGTAAACAGGAAAAGGAGACAGAGAGACAGAAAGACAGACAGAAGAAAAGGGACACAGAGAAAGAGAAATGGGGAAAATATGGAGTGAAACACACAGTCACTGTGAATGTGAATGAGATGAACTCACCCTTAACCCCCCCCCCAAAAAAAACCATCAGATTAAAAACAAGAATCTCATGATATGCTGACTACAAAAAAACACATTTAAAGCAAGAAGACACATAGATAGAGTAAAAGTAAGAGGCGGGAGCAACATAAAAAAAAAGCAGGGGTAGCAGTTACAATCTCAGACAAAGAAAAAGTAAAAATTGATCTAATCAAAAGAGATACAGAAGGAAATTACATATTTTAAAAAGGTACCAATGAAATGATGTCAATACTAAATATATATGCATCAAATGGCATAGCATCCAAATTCTTAGAAGTTATACGAGTTGCAGAAGGAAATACACAGTAAAACTTAACTATTAGGGAGGGGACTTCAATTTTCTTCTCTCAGAAGGAGAGAAATCCATCCAAAAAATAAGAAAGAAGTTAAGGAGATAAATAAAATTTTGAAAAAGTTAGATATGATAGACTTTTGGAGAAAACTTAATGGAAGTAGAAATGAATTTGCCTTTTTCTCAGAAGTAGATTGCACCTTCACAAAAGTTGACCATATAATAAGACACAAAAACTTCACAACAAAATGCAGAAAATCAGAAATATTAAATGCATCCTTTTCAGACCATAATGCAATAAAAATAATGATCAACAAAGGGAGACAGAAATACTAAAATTTAATATGAAACTAAATAATCTTATTCTAAAGAGTGAATGGATCAAAGAATAAATCATAGAAACAAACAATAATTTCCCTAAAGAAAATAACAAGAAGAAGACAATATAGAAAAACTTTTGGAATGCAGCCAAAGTTTTACTCAGGGAAATTTTATAACTCTAAATGCTTAAATCAATAAAATAGAGAAAGAGCAGATCAATGAATTGAGCATAAAACAAAAAAAAAAAAATAGGAAAAGATCAAATTTAGAATCCCCAACTAAACACCAAATTGGAAACCCTGAAAATCAAGGGAGAGATTAATAAAATTTAAAGTAAGAAGCCATTGAAATAATAAATAAGATAAGAAGCTAATTTTATGAAAAAATAAAGTAGATAAACAATTGGTTAATTTGATTTTAAAGAGGAAACCAAATTGCCATAGTCAAAAATTTAAAAAGTAAAATCACAACCAATAAAAAAGAATTAAAACAATTATTAGGAGTTATTTTGTCCAACTATATGTCAACAAATACAACAACCTAAGCAAAATAGATGAATATTTGCAAAAATGTAAATTATCCAGATTAACAAAAGAGGAAATAGAATATTTAAGCCCATCCCAGAAAAAGAAATTGAACAAACCATAAAAGAATTCCCTAAGAAAAAGGTCCCAGTGCAGATGAATTCTCAAATTAATTCTACCAAACATTCAAAGAACTTCCATACTATTTTGAACAATAGGGAAACAAGGAACTCTTCCAAATTCCTTTTATGACACAAATGTGGTACTGATACTTAAACCAGGAAGAACTAAAACAAGTAAAGAAAACTACAGATTAATCTCCCTAATGAATATTGATGAAAACATTTTAAATTAAATCCTAGCAAGGAGATTACAGCATTATATCACAAGGATCATATACCATGGCCAGTAAGGTTTATGAGAGGAATGCAGAGATGGTCCAGATTAGGAAAACTATTAGCATAATTGGCTATGTCAATGAAAAAAAAAAACAGAAACCATATAATTATCTCAATAAATACAGAAAAAGCCTTTGACAAAATACAATGCCATTCATTATAAATAGCATTAGAAAACACTAGAATAAAATGAGCTTTCCATAAAGTGATAAAGGGCATTTATCTAAAATGATCAGCAAGCATTATCTGTAATGGGGATGAACTAGAATCCTTCCTAAAAGAACAGGAGTGAAGCAAGGATGCCCATTATCACCACTACTATTTAATATTATACTAGAAACTCTAGTTAGAGCAATAAAAGCATTAAAATAAATTGAAATAATTAGAATTGGTAATGAGGAAACAAAACCATTATTCTTTGCAGATGATATGATGGTATACATAGAGTGCCCCAGAGAATCAATCATAAAACTAATGAAAACAGTTAACACATTTAGCAAAGTTGCAGTATACAAAATATATCCACATAAATCACCAGCATTCCTATTTACCACCAACAAAATTCAAAAGCAAGAGATAGAAAGGAAATTCCATTTAAAATAACTGTAAACAATATAATATACCTAGGAGTAGATTTACCAAAATAAACCCAAGAACTGTATGAACACAATTACAAAACACTTTTCACACAAATAAAGTCAGACCTAAACAATTGGGAAAATATTAATTGCTCGTGGGTAGACTGAATCAATATAACAAAAATGACAATCCCACATAGATTAATTTACCTATTCTGTGACATACCAATCAAACTACTCAAAAATGATTTACTAGAATTAGAAAAAATAATAACAAAATTCATTTGAAAAGGTCGAAAATATCAAGAGAATTAATGAAAAAATATGAAGGAAAGAGGCCTAGCCATAACAGATCCTAAACTATACTATAAAGCAACAATCATCAAAACAATCTGGTACTGGCTAAGAAATAGAGTAGCAGATCAATGGAATAGGTAAGGAAATCAACACCCAGGAGTTAATGACCTTAGGACCCAAAGATCCAAACTATTGGAGGAAGAATACATACACTACTTGACAAAACTACTGGAAAAATTGGGAAGTAATATGGCAAAAACTAGGCATATCTCACCAAGATTAAGTAAAAATGGATACTTAATCTAGAAATAAAGGGTGGTACTATAAATAAATTGGGAGAACATGGAAAGATTTGCCTGTCAAACTTATGGATAAGGGAAAATTTTATGACCAAACAAGATATAGTGAACATTACAAAAAATGAAATAGATAATTTTGTTTACATTAAATTTAAAAGTTTCTATATAAACAAAACCAGTCCAGCCAAAATTAGAAGGGGAACAACAAATTGGGGGAAAATTTTATAACCAGTGTCTCTGACAAAGGCTTCATTTCTCAAATATGAGTCAGATTTGTGAGAATACAAAACATTCCCCAATTGAGAAACAGTCAAAGGATACAAAGAGCCAGTTCTCAGATGAAAAAATTAAAACTATCCATAGCCATATGAAGTAATGCTCCAAATCACTATTGATTAGAGAAATGCACATTAAAACAATTCTGAGATACCACTTCATATCTATCAGAGTGGCTAATATGATCAAAAGGAAAAGGATAAATGTTGGGGAGGATGTGGGAAAATTAGGACACTAATGCACTGTTTGTGGAAACATGAACTGATAAAACCACATGGAATCACATTCAAAGAGCCATAAAACCATGCATACCCTTTGGCCTAGCAATAGCATTACTAGATCTGAATTCCAAAGAGATTAGAGAGGGGGAAAGGACCTACTTGTACAAAAAGTATTTTTAGCAGCTCCTTTTGTAGTAGCAAAGAATTGGAAATTGTAGGGGTGTCCATCAATTGGGGGATGGCTGAACAAACTGTGGTATATAGTTATAATGGAAAATACTCTACCGTAAGAAATGATGATTGGAATGAGTTCAGAA
This sequence comes from Gracilinanus agilis, assembly GCF_016433145.1. Taxonomy (NCBI): domain Eukaryota; kingdom Metazoa; phylum Chordata; class Mammalia; order Didelphimorphia; family Didelphidae; genus Gracilinanus; species Gracilinanus agilis. The sequence goes on along the minus strand of NC_058130.1, from coordinate 556,259,988 downwards.
AAATCTGAAAAGGCCTATATGAATTGATGCAAAGTCGAGTGAGGTAATCCCCTGCACAATTCTTTGTTTTCTATAAGCAATAGAATTGTTGTAATTAATTTTCTTTGATTATTTTTTCCAGATGTACTTGCTGCCAAATCAGACTGAAATGTAAAGATGGACAATAGGGAGTCCAAGAATACATTTGGTAGTTTAACAAAAAATTAGGAAGTTAGAAAAGTCAGAAGTTTTTGAAAACTGTTGATTACCTATTATGGAAAATTGTTTGACTCTCAACCCAGTAGATAAAATGATATCAGGAATCTAGACATCTCATATTAAGTGCAAAGTAATGTCTGTGTCATACCAAAAGTCTTCAGAAAGTTTACTGGGAAGGAGACAAAACCAAATCCAACTCGGAGAGTTAGCCCATTGAGGTCCAGGACTCAGAAAAGGGTGAAGTATTCACCTCATTTTCTGAACCAAAAGAAAGCCACAATGTTTAAGTGACTTCTTGAAAATTACACGTATAAGTTACCTTTGGGCTAGGACTGTCTCTCAGTCCAGAGTGTATTTTGATCTTGAACCAAAGCACTGCTTGTTTTCTTCCCTCATAAGGGACAACCCTTAGCTGCAGTTTTCAGCTCACATGTTTACTAGAATGAATGTCAAGAAATAGCTTTTCTTATTAAAGTACCTGTCCTGTATTTTAGAATTCTTTTTGAAAAAAATTCAATTGTGTTGTATGTTGTGATACTTACTAGAAAATGCATCATCAGGCTTTTTTGTAATGTCACCTATACTAGAAAAGGAGTATTTGGATGCTGGTAGTGTTCAGAAATGTAGAAGATACATTTGTACATATTAAATGATTTATATAGGTTTCAACTAAATTTCTACTACTCCTTGAGGGGACTTTGCATAAATTAAAAATATACTTAACCTCAAAAAAAAAATCTAAAAAGATGGCACCATGTGGGGGGCTCAGTAAGTCAGATCTAGAGATAGGAGGTCCTGGGTTCAAATCTGGCCTCAGACACTTCCTAGCTTTTGTAATATTGAGAGTGGGGGTCATATAGGTTTTTCTAGCTTTGGCTGAGTTCCAAAAAGCAGTTAGGGTTTGGAATCTTGAGGAAAAGTCAGTTGATGAGGGTCTCCCATGGAGGGAGGTTGTCTGATTCAGCCGAGCTGCTTCATTACCTAGCTGTAGTATTGAAATTTAGCCTAGCTTTGATATATTTACTTAAGAAATTATTATTTTGGATAAACCCTTTATATCTTCCTTCCCTAATATTATTTCTACCTTCCCTCCCTTACCTTATATGTCAGTGGAGTTAATAAGGAGAGTGATTAGAGAGGAGTTCAAAATCTGTGTAGGGTTAATTGTTTATTTGACAATATTAGATATAGAGAAACTAGTCAATCATCATTTATTCCCTTTAGATAGCAATAGCATTTGTAAGCTGAGTTAAAGGCTGGTCCTTACTCAGACTCCATCTTTGTCACCCTTCCCCCACCTGAGGTTCCTGAGACAACTGATAGGGCTTTCCTTCACACTTTCCTGACAAATCATCCTTTAAAGATAATAAACCCTTTTGTGTTTCAACAGACCTATTAGTATAATTTGTCTGTTAGTTATCAAGAGAGGGAAGAAGAGGGAAAGAACCAACATACTCTGGACTTGAAGGGAAGTCGGAGTATCCATCTTGGAGGAAGGTGTAACTTCAAAACAAGTCCCTTCCTGTGAAATTAACTAAGCCTGTTGTTAATTTCAGTATAGTCTATTTACCTCTGCCAGTGTTTGAGCCTAAGCCCCAGTCTGAAAAGCCTGCTGTTTGTCTATTTAGTTTAATTTCTCCTCTCCCTGAAGATCTGTTTCCCTTCTGTATTATACTCCTGACTTCAGCCCTATTATATTCTGAATCTCCTTAATCCCAGCCTACCTGTAACCTAGATTACTCATTTAGCAAGTCTCTGACAACTTCCTTTCAATTCCCTTATCCCAAACACCTTTCCTCAAATTGTACCCATTACAATATGTGACCCTGGGCAAGTCACTTAACCCCATTGCCTAGCCTTCTGTCATGGAACCAATACACAGTATTGATTCTAAGACGGAAGGTAAGGGTTTAAAAAAAATGGAATCACACCTAAAGAGCTAAAAAATTATGCATACCCTTCAACCCATCGATACCACTATCAGATCTGTGTCCCAAAGATATCAGAGATAAGGGGAAAGGACCTATTTGTACAAAAATATTTTTAGCAGCTCTTTTTGTAGTGGCAAAGAATTGGAAACTGAGAGGTTGTTCATCAATTGGGGGCTGGCTGAACAAGCTGTGACATATAGTTGAAATGGAAAACTACTGTACTATAAGAAACAATGAATTCAGGAAAACATGAAAAGACTTATATGAACTGATGCAAAGTGAAGTGAGCAGAACCAGGAGAATAGTGCATATAGTAACAGAAATATTATACAATGATCAATTGTGAAGGACTAAACTATTATCAGCAAAACTGGGTTCTGAGATAACCCCACGAGAGTCATGATAAAAAATACTGACATACTATCCACAGCCAAAAAAGGAACTGTTGGACTCTGATTACAGATCAATGTCCACCATCCTTAACTTCATTTGTCCTTCATGAGTTTATTATTATATGTGATATGTGTCTCCGTATTGCATAAAAGCCCTGATATAATCTATATTGGACTATTTACTGCTTTGAGGACATGGGGAGATGAGAAGGAGGGAGAGAATCTGAATTACAAAATGTTAGAAAAAAATTGTCAAAAATTGTTTCTATGTGTAATTGAAAAAATTAATTGTAATTTTAAAAATAACAAAAAATAATTAAGACAATCAGGTGCTTAGGCAGATTAGTAGTGACTATAGTTGGAATGGGTCTTTCCTCAAGTGGAGAGTCTGGAGAGAAACTCCAATTTAGAGGATGTGAGGAATCTCCAATGTGAGAAATCCAGTAGGACAGAGATTTTGAAAGTAGTCTAGGGAATCAAGAGCTGAGCCAGGTAAGGAGTGAGTATGGCTAGAGCAGTATTTCTTCAGATTGAAGTTACAGAAAGGAACAAACTCTTTTAAATGATCGTTATTATTGAAAAATGGTTGTCAGGAAAGTGTCAGTAACAGCTGAACCATATACTTACCTTCCCATCCCCTACAACATAGTTTAAAATAATCTATAAATACAATAAGAGCATTCTTAGTGAAAGTATGAGAAATTTTTTTACATGTGGTCTTACAGCAGATTTTATCTTCCCAGCTACCCAGTTGACAGAACGAATGGTGCAGAGAATATGAGAATTCAGTGCTTACTGCTTGTTGATTATAAAATTCATTTGATTCAATAGAGCAGAATGCCACCTTGAAGGCTCTCCTCCAACAAGGTAGCTACCCTGCATGTCAAAATCAAAGAAGATATTCAGCACAGAATCCAGAAGGATGACTTCTCATGAATTACAAGTTCCTTCTGAAGACCCAGTTTGTGGATCATATTGTACAATCTATTTCAAATCATATCAGGTTAAAATCTAATTCAAGTCCCAGGACACTTAGAAAAAGAGTGACATGGAATAGAAGGTTGCCAACAAGAAACCCAAATGTTCAGGATCGTGGCCAGGTCCGTGGCAGGGCATCAAAGTGGTACAGTGAATGAGAGCACTGGCTCTGGAGTCAGGAAAATGGGAGTTCGAATTTGGCCTCAGTTCCTTGCTAACTCTGTGACAGTGGGCAAGGTACTTAATGGTTTGCTTCAGTTGCCTCATCTATAAAATGAGTTAGAGAAGGAAATGGCAAACTTCCCCAGAATCTTTGCCAAGAAAACCCCAAATGGGGTCACAAAGAGTGGGACGTACCTGAAGCAACTGAACAACAATAGCTCCATATTGTACTAGAAGCAGAAGACCTACCTATGTACAAAGTACTTTTCCCACAGCCTGACCCAATATTTTTACATTTAAGTCTGGTTCCTTTGGGTTAAGCCAGTGACTTCTCTTTACTGAATTAGACCACAATCAAACTTTGCTACCCTAAGGTTTAAAACAAAGCTTTGAGACTATGAATTTGGTTCCCCAAACTCCTCCAAACCACATCTCCTGATGACTATCGGAATGCACAGCCTTTTCACTCTGGGCTATACAAGCACGCCACCTCCAGTGGCTCACCTGTGTCCTAAGTTAAGACAAGAAGCAAATAACAGCCACAGCCCCTCCCTCTAAGGAGCCAGTAAACAGCTGGCATGTCCTTCAGATGTGACAGCCATGGGAGGTGGCACCTCTGCTGGCACCAATGCTGCTGCTGGGAGTGGGCTGCAGGTTGGGTTCTGGGACTATCCCTTCCTTCTGGCTCTCTTTCCCATTAAAAAAAAGGAAGACTTCCAGAAAATCTTTAGGTCCCTTCCAGACTGAACATTAGACTCCTGGATGTCCTGTTCTACCCCATTAGGGTTATAATGGATTTTGAGAATTAAAAGATCTGGGCTCCTGTCCCAGTTCTTACATTCACTAGCTATGTGACCTTGAGCAAGTCGTAACCTCTCACATCCAGTATTCTCATCTGGAAAATGAGGATGGGGACCTATCTGGCAATCCTTGAAGTCCCTTCAATCTCCATTCTATGAGGCTCAAGTATTATCCTAGCTTTGGGACTTAATCTCCATTTTCCCAGCTCTCAGAGTACACACTCTGTCTATTCTATTCTCCCTAGTTTTCCATTGAAAAATAGCTTGGTAGACCAATTTCCTACAACATGATAATGACCGACAATGACATAATGTATTGACCATATAGGAATATTTTTGACGTTGGAAAAGTATCCTATAGTCGCAAAGCTCAATACAAAAGAATAACTCTTACATGGCAGAATATCAGATAGACTAAAGGGAATATTTTTGTTCCAAAAGTAGAGAAAGAATTTTTCAGAATCTCTCAAATTAAATATGTTCAAAAACAACTATCTCTGCAAAAGACTTGCCCTGCTATCTTGAACGTTAAAAAAATTTTGTACACATAAAATTATTTTTATTTGGATCATATATTTAGAATTTGAAAGGAACTTAGAAGTCATCCACTCCAACCCCTTTCCTCCCCTATTCACATTCCAAATAAAGACACTGAGGCCCGGAAAGGTTAAGTCACTTGCCCAAGTTAGGGTCAGGATTTTAACTCAGATCTCATTACTCCAAGTTTGGCACTTTTTCCATTTCCACCACAATGCCTCTCAAAGTTTGTAGTACTGGGCATTTCCTGGGAAGTCTCCCATCTGAATACTAATCAGGCAGAATCCTGCTTCACTTCTGACATCATTTGAGATCAAGGGCTGTTTGAGGAAATATGGCTCTCATATGAAGTTAGCTTTGTAAATCAACAAAGGCCCATGCCATTTCAGTCACCTGGCACACGCCCAACACCCTTATCCTTCTTTGCACTAAGTAGCCTCCTGCTACAACCTCTGTCACTACCAGCATCCCTCCCTCCAGTGATCTGATCCTTGTTTGTGTGTTAATACTCCATTTCCTCACCCATAAAATGGGAATAACAATAATCCCCCCCCCCCGGAATTATTGTTAGGATCAAATGGGATAATATTTGTAAAGCACTTAGCACAGTGCCTGGTACATTATAGGTATTTCATAAATTCTTATTTCATTTCTTCCTTCCATGAGGAAAAATGTTAGCTTTAAGTATGTTTTAAAATGTCCAACTGACAATGTTACTTGAGGGTATATCTACTTTCAAATCAAATTAAACTCCAAGTCAGTTTGGGGGTAAAGAAGAGATCTGATGGTTATTGAAAAATCACTTTATTAATGTTCTGCTATGTTCCTATTATGAGGCACAGAAAATATCAAGCCAAAAAAAAAAGTTCCTGGCCCACAAAAACATGAGGATAAGAATGTACTCTTATACTTAATACTGCTCTGTGCACATATATTTGCAACTCTGGCCCCAGGAAAATTTCAGGTTGGTTAAAATAATCCCTGAACAAATTTCTCTATAAGGGCCCTGGGGAAATTAACTAGTTTGATTCTGAGAGCTCAAAGTTCAATGACTCTCAAAAACAAAAAGAATTCCATAAATTAAATTCAACTGATCAGGGAAACTTATGTTTAGCAATATTTTTTCATCTTTAATTCAATTTCTTAGCTTTCAAAATGCATTAAAATCCTCTCTGCCATGTCTTAAACAACAGTGTTCCAAATGTACCCCAAATCTCATCAACCAATCAATTAGCAAGCATTTATTAAACATTTACCATGGCTAAATATGGTGCAAAGTGCTGGAGATACAAAGCAAAAGCAAAAATAGCAACCCCCTTGGAGGAGTTTACTTTCTGATGGTAGAAGAGGAAACAGGTATGTAAGTAATTAGATAACCTTGGAGGAAAAGGTCTTCCACAGAAGTTAGCATTTGAACTGAGTCTTGAAAGAAGCCAAGGTTTTTAGGATGGTGAGAGGAGGAGGAGGAGATACCAGGAATTTGAGACAAACCTAAACAAAGATATGGAGACAGGAAATCAAACCTTGGGTGTAAAGAACAGTGTTAGGTATGGCTGAACTTTGGAGTATGTAGAATAGATTAGTATATAAGAAAACTGGAAAGACAGAAATAGGCCAGGTTGCAAAGAGCTTAAAATGGCAAACAGAAAAGTTTATATTTGATACTAGAGAAAATAGTCAGTGGAATCTGAATAGCTGGAACATGGTCAAATTTGCCCCTTAGTTAAGTCATGAAGAATGGAATACCTAAAGTGCGAACAGACAAGAGGGAGTCCAAGTACAAGGCTTTTGAAATAGCCCAGGTGAGGAGGTGGTAAGGCCTGAACTAGGGGGATTCAGTGGAAAAGAGAGAACATAAGGGAAGTTGTTGAGATAAAAGCAATATTTGGCAACTGATGAGACATGTGGTGCTGAGAAAGTAAGGAGGCCAGAATGACACTCAAGTTGTGAATCAGAAGGACTAGAAGGTATAATACCCTTGTTAGTAACAGGAAAGTGCAGAAGACGGTTGGGTTAGGATGGAAGAGGAACATTAAATAAAATTTGTTTTTATGTGTTAAGCTTATTACATGTAATAAATAACATGTAATAACAAATTTCCACACAAGGTTTCCCCAAGTTATATGACTGAACTTATCTCCCTCCCTCTCTCCCTCCCTTCCCTATCCCTCCTAGGACATCTAGTTTAAAATGTCCAACACATAGGGGACACTGGACTTGCAGGTGACTAAACAGTTGGAAACATTTGCTTAGAGATGTGCAAGCTGATAAGATTACCCAATGAGAAAGTATGGAAAGGAAAGCAGGCCCAAGCCAGAGGATACACTCATAGGTAGCGGGTAGGACACGGATAAAGATCTACGCAGAAGGAAACCATGTTGTAGTCACACAGGAAAAAAGAGAGCCAAAAGAGAAGTGTCGTGAAAACTCAGAAAAGAGGAAGTCCACAGGAGAAAGGGAGTCAGCAGCATCAAGGGTTGCAAAGAGGTCACAAAGGATGAGTATGAAGGGACTGCAATCAGTCCTGGAAAGGATGGCCAGGGTGCAGGTTATCAAGGGGAAAGATATGCTGACAGTAGATAGAAGTCACATCTCAGGGAATGCCAGAAGATAGAAAGAGGAAAAGATCTGAATGAAAGGATGTTGAGTATTGAGTAAGAAGTCAAAAGGGCACAATTGGAAGAGATAGGGGTATGTATATACATGAGGGGAGGGGTGTTGAAGGGGAGGCAGTTGGAGGTGGGTGGGAACACTGGAGCAGGCACCTGGGGTTGGGGAGTGAGGTTTATTCTTCCACAGTTGTTAGGTCAGTATCACTGGGAGAGGGAAATGGAGGAAATGGAATACGATTCAATGCCATCAAGGAAATAAGTATCATTTAGTATCAAGTATAGATTGGAAGTAGACAGGAAAAACTATCATATTTCTGGAAAGATCTGAGGCCTAATAATTTGAAGTGGTTAACATAGCAATTAACATAATCAGTATAGGCAATTTGTTGATCCTGTAAAGTATCACCCACACAAAAAGACATGGGATATCAAATAATGCAAGTAAATTTAAAACAATACTTATAAAAAGATGTGGAACTAAGAATTCAGAAATATGTGGTTGAAGAGGGTTTATTCAGCAATCAACTGGTACTGTATGGATTTAGAATAAAATTACAATTGACGTTACAAATTATCAATGATATTGACAATGGTAACTGACTTGATATCAAAGTCCTTTCTGAATCGAAAACTGTACTATGAAGTATATTTTATTTTTCTTAAATTATTTGACAATTCATAGTGTATAGATGCTGTATCTTTAACTCCCATTCACCAAACTAACTTAACCAGAACTATCTATTCCCCTAGGGTAGTTAAGTAGTAAAAAGATAGTGTCAGGTCTGAGTAAGGGAGACTAGCCTCAAACACAAGTTGTGACCTTGTGCAAGTCACTTAATCCTATTTGTTTCTTTTTGTCATGTGTAAAGAAGAAGGAGATAGCCAACTGCTATAGAAAATCTAGAAGGAGCCACAAAAGTTGGACATGACTGAAAAATGACTAAACAAACAAAGCTATTCTCCTATGATACTAAATGACAGAGTGTACTCTTTAAGGATAATATATGGTATATGAGCTATATGGTAAAAAAAAAAAAAAAAAAAAAGTCCTCCTCCACCCCAAAATTAGGTAAACCTAACTACTGTGTAAAATTAGACAGCAATCAGATAGAAGAGCAGACCTCTGAAAAGTCACTCTGAGAGTACCCCATAAGAAGAAAGTAGAGAATATGAATTTTTTCCTTGTAAAATATAGTTTCCTCATCACAGGTTACCTACACTAATAAAATCACAGGGCTAGGAAATTGCAAAATTATGAGCCTTCTAGTAGATAGCTATCTACTTTATAAGCTGCTAAGTAGCCTAAAACCTATTAAAATAGTTCTTTTCCCAAAAGCATTTTTTAAATTTCCAATATCCATTAAAATCAGAAAAAACATACATTCAAGGGTCTAACAAGCTTGTGAAAACTGAGTACTACAAATTTAGGCTTGATTTATTGTTTTGTTTTTTATCTAAACTTAAGAAAATGTCATTAATTCAGATTCTACTTAGGTTTATGTGCATATATTTTTTTCTCCCTTCATTTCTCTATAGAGATCACCCAAGCTCAGCTGAAGTGCAATAGAAGGCTCATAGAATGAAGTCATCACCAGACCAGTGACAATAGGCTAATAACTGTCAATTACACAGCATTTAAAGGTTTACAAAGTGTTTTGTCTCCATGACCTTCTCAAAGGCTCACAACAACCCCATGTCTCCACCTCTAATATCCTATTTGATGAACTACAGCATAAAAACAGGTTTGCCTTAACCCACTGGAGAAGAAAATGACACACCACTCCAGTATCTTTGCCAAGAAAAACTCATTAACAATATGATGGAGGGCGGTGGAGGGGGGAGGTGTCACAAAAAGTCCCACAAAACTGAACAAAAATATATATCTTACTGAGTTTTTAAAAAACTCCTTGGAAGGGGGCAGAGGAGTTGTCATTCCTTTCTGCTTTCTTTGTAGAAGTGGGTGAACAGATGTAGGAAACTGCAGACTTTTGATGTTGGTTAATTTTGCCAAACTGTTTTATCTTTTTCTCCTTTTTTTATTCTTTATTATAAGGGATGGCTTTCTAGAGGATGTGAGGGGATATGCCAGAAAATTTAAGTTATATAAAAATGAAAGATAATCCAATTTTGTGTCATTGTGAAAGTTAAGAAGTATAGTGTAGGGGTAGCTGGGTAGCTCAGTGGATTGAGATCCAGGCCTAGAGACAGGAGGTCCCATGTTCAAATCCGGCCTCAGACACTTCCCAAGCTGGGTGACTCTGGTCAAGTCACTTGACCTCCATTGCCTACCCTTACCACTCTTCTGCCTTGGAGCCAATACTCAGTATTGGCTCCAAGACAGAAGGTAAGGGTTTTAAAAATAAATAATAAAAAAAAGTAGTATAGTGGAAAGAAGTATGCATTTAGAATCCAAAGGTCTGGATTTGAGTCTAGATTTTGCCATTTACTCAACATATGGCCTTTGTCAAGTCACTTCACTTCATTGGGCCTCAATGACCATTGCTGTAAAATGAAGGGGTTAGACTAACTGAATTATAATGTCCTTATAAGTCCTAATACAGTGTGATCCTGATTCATAAAAGTCAAATTGCTTTGCACCTGTATGGGCATTCACACTAATGAGTCACTGCAAATCACCTTTGTTCTGATAATCATCATTTGTAGGATTCTGAGATATTTCACATGATGTTTTATGAACAGTTTGGATGATTGCTCCATTTCACATGTACAAAGTCACAAAAATGTTGAGAACTAAATGTGATAAGACCCAATGCTACTGAGAAAACTCTCCATTGTGAATTAAAAGGAAGTTTAAAATAAATTGGTAGGAAAACTTGAATTAAAGGAAAAATTTAAAATAATAGTTGCATCAGCTTAAAGTATATCCTTTAATAAAATGGCATAGTGGATAGAGCTAACCCAAGCCAGAAAGAAAAGGGTACAAGTCCTGGCTCTAACAAATATCAGCCATGTGACCTTCTGGCAAAAGATTAATCTTCTTAGATTAGGTAAATATCTTAGAACTCTTTAAATTGTTGAGAAGGTAGTGATCTGAATTGATAAGGGAAATTTCCTCAACCATTCCCTTTGCCAATGAAATCACAGGTCCAATGTTATCCAGTAACCAGATTGAGACTAAATAAGAATTGCCTGAGAGAAGTCTTCACTAAAGGGCTACAAGTGGCACTATCAATTGTATGAGAACTGTTTCTGACATACCTGAGCAATGTTTCTTATATTATTCCATTTGCTCAGTAAACTTTTCTTTCTATGTAGTGCAAAAGTAAATTCAGTCTTCCCTATTAACTTTGTTCTAAAATAGCTCTTCCTTTCCCTTTAAGTATCATGAATAGATCTTGGCTAATCTAACTTCCTATTGTTTTGGCAAGTCAAGTGTATTTAACATTTGCTTGCCCCTCCCATTCTCCATTTCTCTCTCAAGATTATGTTCAATCATCAGATTTCACCCTATAATTGTACTTTAGATCTAATTCAAAAATCATCTCTTACTATGGAGCTGCATCACCAGGGAGTACAGGTTCTTGATACTTTTACAACAAAAATAGGGGGTATAAGATTTTAGAGACACAAAGAAGAGACAGAGAGCAAGCTGACAAGGCACTCAGAAGAAAGGATCCAGTTGGGGAGTGTTTTCTGTAGGGGATAAGAGCTCAGGGTGACAGTGACTAACTTTTTTTTTTCCTTTAGAGTGAATAGTTTCCATCCTAAAGGGATTTTAAGAAAATGTAAAGACTTGAAATTACCTCAATGCAAATCACTACTGAACCTACTAGAATTTTCTCTTTAGGGATCAATTACAATACTACTCTAAAAGCTCTCAAACTAGAAGTATGCAAATCTTTTCTTACACACACATAAACACAAAAAATCTCCAAGTTTTTCCAGTTTTAAACAAGACTTGTTGAGATGCAAATATGATAAGGCTAGGGAGAGGTCATTCACTACCTCTATCTTCTAATTCTCATTCATTTCCTATCATCAGGCAATATCCCAAGGAACTGAAACTGCTCTCTCCAAATATCAGTATCTTAATTGCTAAATTAAATGGCCTTTTCTGAGTCTTCTTCCTCCACTCTCCTGCCATGTTAGGTACTCTATTTGGGTTTTCTTTTAACTGACCTATGATTCATGCTCTGTCCCCTGCCCTTCCCCCAACACCCATCTGTGTGCCCCAGGGATCTACTAGATACTATACATGTTCTTGGTTACCTCATCCTTCTCCATGCAAATAACTCCCAAATCTCCATCATCCAGCCCCCTAGTGTACTGAGCTCCAGTCCCAATTCTCCAATGGCCAGCTAGTAATCTCCACATATATAGCAGCTCAAACACATGTCCAAAAAAAGAATTCTTCCTTCCCCATCCTCCCCCCAACTCACTAATCTAACTTCCCCACGTCCAAAGCACCAATATTCTTCCAATTAACTAAGTTAACTTGGGAATTATCAGTTCTTCCCTCTCCATCAACCTCCCAAATTACATTCTACCTCTCTCATCCATCATCGGATGTCAAATTACGATCACTTCAATTCAGATCTCTGCTGCAATTCAAGAGTGCATGCTTACTAAATGTGTAATTTCCTCTCTTTAAACCAGTGGTTCCCAAACTTTTTTGGCCTACCACCCCCTTTCCAGAAAAAATATTACTTACTTTTATACTATCACCACCCCCTTACAGTTACTCACTGCCCCCAAATGCACTTGTGGCCATCACCGCTCCTCTGGATCGCTGCAGCACCCACCAGTGGTGTTGCCCACTTTGTGAATCACTGCTTTAAACCGTCCTGTTCGTGACTGACAAAGTAATCATTCTACTACTTTGTCAAAAACCTTCAGCTTTTCGGATAAAATAAAAACCTCTCAAGTTGGCATTTAAAACCCATTACAATCTAGTTGTAATCTTTTAGACTTCTTACATACATTCTTCCATGCTCTACATTGGCCTCCCTGATGATCTTAACATGACAATTCAATCCCTGGTTCCACATGCTTACCCTTTTACCTCTCTTGGAATCCCAAGCTACTTTCAAGATTTAGCAAAGTAACTACCAAGAGGCCTTACTACAAGAGGTCTTTCCTGATTCCTCCATTTCATGTGCATGCGTGTATACATAAATGCATATGTACCTACATCTTATATTTACATAAATGTTGATTCCTCAAAAGGATGGAAATGTTTCAATCATCTTTGTATTCATATTGCCTACTAGGTGCTAAGTGTGTACTGTGTCCATCATTTTTAATTGAATGGAAATGAGAGGAAAAGGTGATTTTTGACCATAGGCTTCCTCGTGTAAAATAAGTCTTTAATATATATACTTGGACAGCATTGAAGGAAGTGCTTTATAAACCTTAAAATATTTCATAAGCAGTTACTTGCAGCCACTTCCTAGTGCCGTTTTTAGGTTATGTAGTCACATGAAAATTAAAAAAAAAAAAAAAAAAAAGCTTTAAATCACCATAAAAAGCTTCATGGAAGAACCTCATGAGACAACTTAAGCCAGGCATGAAACTCAAAATAAGAACAGGACCACTAAATCATACAAAAGGATCTGTGAGGACGACATATTGACTTAGTACATGTTATTATAATCAGATAGGAACTACATTTTAATCTGGTTCGGGAAAGCCTTGGGAATGTTGAGAGCTATATGTGAGCCATGTTCAACACCTCTAGATTAGATTCTAATTGTTTTTTCTTCCTCTACATTACTTAAAAATATTTCCAGATCCCATAACCTTTTTTGGTAACACATACTGCTTCATAACATAAAATACATTGAGATTTTTCTTTTGAGCTTTTTGATAGAGGGCTGTTGCCGATTGGGGAAATGGGGGAGCAAAGTAAACAAAATATAAGGACTAACAATTAAGGCCCAATGTTCTCACAGAGGGAAAGATTATTCCTACCTTTGGTTTGGAATTTAAATGCATCAGAAAAATGTGGTAACCCACTACAAAGGTGAAAAGTGATTTGAAACTAAATGAGGGGGGAAGTGCCATTTTAATAGAACCTGTCAAACTGCAGTGTCACCTTGAAAATCTCAAGTAGCAAGTTTTAATATACAAGTGGGGGGAAAAAACACATGAAAATGGGCCCTAGCAAACACTTTTAGATTATAAAGGTGATAGTAAAAAAAAATACTTACTGGTTCAAGTACAAAACATACATTTTGTACTTTAAAATGTACTTATTTTCAAACATTTTCTTCAGCGTTATAATATAGACCAGCCTTCTTCCTATAAATTAGAAGTATAAATCATGAGTAATCAAAACTGCTATTACAAGAATAACTTAATTTCTAATAGCCATAATAAGCTGGATACTTCTTTGGCAAGCCTTCTGAAAATGCTGCTGGGGATAAGAGGGGTGGCTGTATATTTGTTTGGGGAGTAAGAGATCTAATAGGCCTGAGATCTCAGCAGAGTAAAGAAATTTGAAACTTCCTTTATACCAAGGCCGCTAAAACTGCCTGGGAAAGCTAAGACTTGCCTCAAGTTATACCATCACTATTATCAGGATTTGAGCTCATGTCTTCCTGGCTCCAAAGTCACCTATTAAATTAAATGCTATTATTCACTACTTCTGGTGAATCATTATTGTGAATATCAAAGACTTAATGTAGCTCTTACCTATCAAACATCAAAAAATCTAAAGAAAGTGCATTTGGATATTTGTTTTACAAGTCTTATACAACCATGTTAATGGCTCCCTCCATTAATACAAGTATTTCTTAACCAAAATTTGAAATTTACCTCTATTTGGTCAAGAAAATAACCAGGCAAAAAATGCTTCTAGTAAATGGACTACACTTAAGTTTTGCTGAAGAAACAAAACCATTATATCCTCTAAAAGTGTCTTAAGAATTAAGGGAAAGGGGGCGGCTAGGTAGCTCAGTGGATTAAGAAACAGAGCTAAAGACAGGAGGTCCTAGGTTCAAATCTGGCCTCAAGACACTTCCCAGATGTGTGACCCTAGACAAGTTACTTAACCCCATTGCTTAGCCTTACTGCTCTTCTGCTTTTAAAGCAATACACAGTATTGATTCTAAGACAAAGGATAAAGGCTTAAAAAAACTAAGGAAAAACAATCTTTTTTTACCCCCAGATGGCACTAAATTCAAGTATCCTCTTCTCTGGCCAACAATTCTCACACAACCTTCAAAAACAGTCTAGGCATCCCTAAAACACAAGATCACTAGTTTATAAAAATACTCTCACAAGGATTTCCTAAGATTAAAAATGTCCTTAGTTTCTTTGTAGAGGTAGAAGTAGAGAAATGGATGTCTCCTCCAGTCTCTTTAAAATCCACTTCATTTACTCACACACTCACTCACACACACAAAATACCTAACCTTTCTCCCTGAAAGATTAAATATCACCCAAACAATGGACTAGACCACAAGCTCTACTTTACAGGAATGCAGCTATCCAAGCATCTTTTGCAAGTGCATAATTAGTTATTATTGCATTTTTTCTTTAAAAAAAGAAAATGAGACTCACCACTATTTTTAAAATTTTATTTATTCACTCAGTTGTTTTGATACCCCTGGAAACTAGAAAATAAAGTTTATTACCTACTAATTTCTTTGTTTACCATCTGTTAAGCATTTATCTTTACCTATAATTTTGACAAAGGGCAAGTTTTTGGTTTGGTTTTGCTTTTTAACTGCACAGACCAAGATCACTTAGAAAGTGTGAAAAGCTCTGGGCACACTGAATTATTAACTGAATGCATCTGAAATGATGAGAAGAGTACAATTTTGTAATGTATCCCACAAGAATATAATTTTTATCTTCTTAAAACCTGTTTTTCTAAGTGGCACATTTTGAAAAATTACATTCTAAAAACATCCCCAATTTACCAGATCATAATAGTTTTAATGATTAAGGGATTAAGACTATATTTTTCATTTGCCAGGATTTCTGAGTGCCATTTTTTCTACGTGCCATTTCATCTTTAAAAAACTTTTTAAACATACTACACACTCAAAATATAAACCATAGGTTTCTTGTAAGTACAAGAAAATGGGCAAAGTTAGGGTACATTAGTTATAGAAAGAAAGAAGGTAAGTGCATTTAGCATAACATAAACTTAAGGCCATAAGTCACTTGGTTGTTAAGTCTATCTATTAGCAATGATGTATTTCCCCATGCTTACATACACAAGTAAGCAGGCAAAGCAAAAAATAATAATAAAATAAAATAAATCTAAACATGTAAGGAACAAAGACAAACAATTTAATCCATATTCCATAATTCATTAAACAGTTGGACTTTTTCAAAGTGACTCCTGATAGCAAAATAAATTTCAGCATTACATTTTTTTATACAGCTATGAAGAGTTTACTAGAAACCAAGACAACCCCCCCCCCACAATATTAAAGCACCTTGTGGTATATAGACTGGGTTAAGATGCCTATGTGCATTTATTTTGTTGATGCTCCCTAAACACATGATAGTGCATAATCACCTATTGTGTAATCAATCTTAAATAATATCCATTTAAAAATAGATTCAATTTCATAAGTTTTGATACCATGTCAGGTAGCCATTCCTAAAGCTAAGCACTGAGATCAAACATATATCTTAGACTATTAAACAAAGATACCTGTAATACAATCCCACCATTAATGTAAAACTACACATATACCCATTAAAATAGAATCTGACACTATTTGTTTTAGTTCTTCTCTCCCATTAGGATAAAACCACTGTTTTACTAAAGAATTGGAAAGATCACTGGCCTGAGAATTGGGAGACCTAACCTTAGACAAAGATACATCCCATTCAGGTGGATCTAACTTGAATGAGCTTCAGTAGGTTACTCAGCTTCCCTTGGTCTCAGCTGCCCCATCTGTAAAATGAAGGGATTGTATGTTCTAAATTATTTCTATGCTCTCTTCAGAAGTTTTTAATTTTGTTCCATAACCTATAGAATTTCACTGCTTTCTTTGTAACATTAACTTTTAAGAGAGACTTTATGAAATACCGGGTGTAAGTATATAAATATCACCAATTTAAAGTTAAAAACACAGAACTTTAGGCCAAGGGATTATTATGCGTTCAAATTTATGTAATGAAAATGTAAGACTTTAAGCATGCTTTTCCAGTCATCAGCATGGGAGGAAACTTCTACAAAGATAGTAGAGCATACATCAATGGAAGTATCTTGTGGCTGCATGCTAATGATGAAAGATAAGCATTACTTGTATGTTTCATTGTCTTTGCACACAGGCAAGTTACCAGAGAGAGCATTAAACATGATACATGTGATCTATCCATTAAAGAAAACTGGAGATTAAAGGCAACCAAAATATTGTTTTCCCTATAACATTTCACTCAACTTATAAAATGTGCATTTAGAACTGAGCCTAATATATTTCACTGCACCACTTCAAGTCGCACAGGTCAGGAAGACTAATATGCTTTGCTTTCCCTTAGGCACATTTGTTTTAAAAAACCATCACATATTTATTAAGATTCAACTGTGCTATCCTGCTTTTAATTTCCAACTAGTGATCCCTTGTTCTATTAATACCTACAATTAGTATAAATGAAATGAAGCAAGACAGAAGACTAGATGCAAAAAAGTACCAGACCTCATCTACACTTTCTTAAATTGAAAATGGTTTACATGGTTAACAAATAAATTTGCAGAGTTGTTAAATCATTTTTCAGGAAGACTATTCAAGACTTGCTCAGTAACATCAACTCCACTGTGGAATTTTATTTTGTGTGTAAAAGTGGGGCGGGGGGAGGGGAGGGAGATACACCTAGTTGTACTATTTTAAAATAAGTTATAAAGTTGCTTTTAAAA
Source organism: Gracilinanus agilis (assembly GCF_016433145.1). Classification (NCBI taxonomy): domain Eukaryota; kingdom Metazoa; phylum Chordata; class Mammalia; order Didelphimorphia; family Didelphidae; genus Gracilinanus; species Gracilinanus agilis. Next base: position 556,242,537 of record NC_058130.1, on the reverse strand, counting down.
AAAGATTAGCTTGGTTTAAAATTACTTGACTAGAACAGCAAAGGAGAATTAGTCTCCTTCAGGAAGACACCAAAAGAAACTGATAGAACAGTGGCATATTCAATGCAATACAGACATTTAAACATAAATGCACAATTTTACTGTAATTAAAACGCTTTTATCCCCATAGTTTTTGTATTTCAAACGATCATGGTTGAAGATAACTTCGATTATCATCGTCTATAACACTGAAAGCATCAAAATTTAGCATCATTTTCCTTTCCTTAAAAGAACAGGTTTCAGTTTGGGAGGGGGGAAGCGGGGTTATTCCCAATTTAATTACAATTATCAGAATAAGTCAAATAAATAAGGTTGAGTGCAGAAAGAATGCATTATTAGTCTCAAATTATTATACACAAGACTTCTTAGGTATCCCCTTCTAATGATACAAGAGACACAAACAGGCTACCCAGCAAGAATCTGTTAACAGTTTTATTTTTTTATGTTAAATACCATGGGACAGGATTGTAAGGATGAAAAACTCAGTCAACAACTGCCTCACAAGGGATAAGAAAAATTCTGCCATGATATTAGCAAAGGTAAAGGAGAAAATTTACACTGTAAGAGGCACCATTTCCCCACAGAATACCTCTTGGCATATTCCTGAATGAGTGGGATTAGCAATCTAAATAAATCATATTTCAAGAGGTAACAGCAACAGATAAAATTTAAAGGGATTATTAAAATAACATTTACAAGACTGAACAATTCTTGAACTCTTATTAAAACCACAAAGAAAGAACAATTCTTTATTTATGAATTTCATAAAGGACTGAATGTGCAACTGACACCTGCTATTGATGATCTGATAATATACAATTTGTCCAGTAGCCGAACAGTTTGTTTTTATTGTTTTCTATCCGTGAGAGATCATTAAAGGCAAAGCCTATTATGACGCTGTACACAAAAAAAAAAAAAAAAAAAAATGGTCACTGTGGGCCATACTACCAATGAAATGGTAGGTAAACAAATCTTTTTCTGGTCAAGAAAAAAAAAAGGAAACAGCACTCTGCATGCTTCACTCTACAAGATGAATTTCCCTAGAAAGAATCCAATGAAAATGGCTGCAATTACAACAAGAAGTGAAGGAATCACGCCTGAGCTTGGTTTTTCCACTGGTGGTGGTGGTGGTGGTGGTGGTGGTGGTGGTGGTGGTGCTGATACCTTTCTGAGCCTTAAACCTTCATCCTGGGCGGGGGGGAATAAAAAAGATGTCCATTAATTATCAAATAATTTTAAAGCACTTAAAGAAATAATGAATGACAAATAATTGGAGCAATGCTCAGTGCTTATTGACTGGCCATGCCAAAATATTACCTAAATTAACTTTCAGGTTTGGGGTTATACCAAATCTAACTATTATGGAAGTACTTTTTAAAGGAAGGCAAAACAAAAAATTTATTTGGAGCAAAAGCTCTGGTGAAATGCTAAAATAAATGACAATGAAGGGAGAATTGAACTTCTATAGAAATTGTGCCATAAAGCAGGTAGTCATCAAAACTACTGGGTTAAAAAATATACAAACAGATCAATGAAACAGACTAGATCCAAACAAATAACAAATAAATGGCCTGAAAAATGATCCACTGTTGAAAAACCAGGGAATATAAATTATTTGGGCTACCCCTCTATTTGAAAAGAGCTGTTAGGAAAAATGAAAAACAATTTTTGGCAGGAATTAGGATTAAAACAACATCTTGCCTCTCCTATTACAATGAACTGAAAATGAGTATGTCATCTGAATATTAAGTCACACAAAATTAAGAACAACAAAGAGAATTAGGTAGGTACTTTGGCAAGTAATGAGTAGAGGATGAATTCTGGAGAGAGGTGATACAAAAAAAAGTATTCCTTTTTATCACACTGAAAAACTTTTTTTACTAACAAAATTAATGCAGATAGAATAAGATAGAAAGATATTAACTGGATGCAAAAATTTCTGCCTCATTTATCTCTGATATGGGTCATATAAATGATGTAGAAAACTAATTTAAAAGACACTAATAAAAAATACATTGAGTATAGTTAAAAGTGATCAAAGACCAGAAATTTTTAAAATTCCAAAAATTGAAAAATTGCAAACTGACTGTTACAAATGACTATGAGGTTTTGTGTCAAACTCAGCAAATCAGAAATGATTGTTAAATAAAGGTTGTGGAATCATTGTTTGAATTCTGAAGAAATGTTCCAACCACTCTGGAAAACAACCTAAAATTATGATAAGAAACCACTGATACTGTCTGACCCAAACTGTAAGGAAATATGGTCATGGTTAGCAAAAATAAAAAGAAGGATTTCTTATGCACTAAGGAATTATATTATAGATGTGTCTTTTTATAAAAGCAACACAACTAGAAACAAAGAAGATGTCCATCATTTGGGGAATGGCTAAGCATATTATGGAAAATGAATGTGGAAGAATATTATTATGCTCTAAGAAATGATGAATATGAAGAACATAAAAAAGCAATAAACTTGAATGGTATATAATTATTATAATCAAGCCTGCCCCCAAGCAATGTATGTGAGTGTACATATATTTATATTTTCTTTCAGATTCAGATGAAGTGGTTATTTTAATTCTGGCTGAACTGCTTTTCCCCCTGCTTTTTAAAATTATCTTTTCTAAGGCTGACTCTCTATAAAGGAATATACATAATGTCCCAAGAGTCTTAATGTAATTTTAAGTTTTAATAACTTTAATTGTATGAATGATTACCAAAAGTCTTTTAAAAAGGAAGGTGAGGGGTAGCTGGGTAGCTCAGTGGATTGAGAGCCAGGCCTAGAGACAGGAGGTCCTAGGTTCAAATCCGGCCTCAGACACTTCCCAGCTGTGTGACCCTGGGCAAGTCACTTGACCCCCATTGCCTACCCTTACCAATCTTCCACCTATAAATCAATACACAGAAGTTAAGGGTTTAAAATTTAAAAAAAAAAAAAAAAAAAAAAAAAAAAAAAAAAAAGGAAGGTGATGTGGAAAGACTATCAATATAGATTTCTGAGAATTTATCATCAAAAATCCCTTTAACAAACTTCTTGAGCTTCTGTAAAATTGGAACCAAAATAAACATGTTTTTAAGAGTCTCACATGTCAAAAAATCTCATGAAATGAATAACTTTGCCCTCATCCCTCAAAGTTTATTCTATAAAATTATTTCCATTTCAATAAGAAAACAAATTATTACAAAATATCTGGTGGTATCTTCCTTAATTTGTACCACAGGCTGTGTCAGAAATAAAAAGTTCTGCATCTTTTAGATATCAAAACAACATTCCTTTTACCTTTAACTTTTATTACAACAAAAAATATTTAGCAATACCAGAAAATAATATATTTCAACTCCTAATATACTTCAACTCCTAAATTACTCATTAGCTGAGCAAAGGGCTTTGAATATTTATCTAACGAACTACATAGGGGGCAGCTGGGTGGCTCAGTGGATTGAAAGCCAGACACAGAGATGTGAGGTCCTGGGTTCAAAGACACTTACTAGCTGTGTGACCCAGGGCAAGTCACTTAAACCTCATTGCCTAGCCCTTACCAATTGGTTCTAAGGCAGAAGGTAAGGGTTTAAAAAAAAAGAACTATATAAAATGGAAGCTATTATCAAAAACAAATTTTAATGATATAGCAATAATTAACACCTATGTAGCTCTTTATATAGTTAAAAGAGTTTTATACTCATTATCTAACTTGTTCTTCACAACAGCCCAGGAGAAGTGGGTATTATTATTTCCATGAATTGATTATGTGAACCCTCCTTTACATGTCATCTCCCCCAATTAGGCCATGAGCAACTGAAGATTGTCTGGATTCTTTATTTGTATCTTCACACTTATTAGCACAGTGCTTCTCATATAGTTTGTGGTTAATAAATGCTTTTTAGTTTCATTCCATTTAGATTTGAGAATACCAGCTCACTGAGGTGGTAACACACCCCAAGCTCTTAATCTCATTTTGTGACACAAAATAAGAGTTCATTAAAATTATATAGGAAAGAGAGAGGAAAGTATACTCACTACTCCTGGTCAAACCAATTGATGGAAGGGACAGATAGTTTGAATTGTTTATTCTGTGGGGAGGGGCTGGCCAAGAAAAGAGGCCATGTTAGGGACATGTCCCATATAGCACCCAGGGTCTACAGCTCAACAGAAGCCATGATTGTCATCTTCATTTTAGGGAATGGAGGAGAGAAGTTTGGGGAGGATTTGCAGAGAAATATGGTGAGTGAGCCTAGGAGATACAAATTCAACAAAATACGCATTGATTAAGAAGGTATTATAGAAGGCAGAGTTGCGATAGCAGAGAAAAGTGTTTTTTCCCAAGCCTTCCCAACAAAACCTTAAAACACAACAAACTAAATTTTGAATGGGATAACCAACAAAAAGAGTCAACTTGAGGATTCTGGGAAGATGGCGGCTTAAGACTCAGCAAAGCTCCAGACCTCAGAAAATCCTTCTACACCGATAAAAAACAAAGTGCTTCCAGGGGACAGAAAGTCAAATCTAACAACAGGACAACGCTGTAGGACCCTCTTGCTGGACTCAGTTCAAGAAGTAAGCCAAAAAAAAGCCTGAATTCTTGAACTGTGGGGTTCGAAGGAAAGGAAGAAGGAAGATCCCAGGACCCCTTCCCCACCTGCTGTGCTGAGAGTCTCCAGCGGTTCCTGAAATCTCTGAGCGGGCAAGGGTGCTAGTCCGGAGGGAGGGCACAGCTGTGCCAGGCTTAAGGCATTGAACACAAACGGCAGGGAGGAGGCTGGAGGAGAAATGCAGAGAGGGCAGCCTAGTCACAGCCAAAACTCTCCATTCTTGCCCCTGCCCCCTCCCCCCACCAAGGTTTTGGTCTCAGGGCAAATCCAGCTCTGCAGATCAACTCTGCCCTGCTTTAATCCTATCAATAGGGCAGATAAGAAGTCTTCAGAGGGCAGGGAAGCTCCAATACTCCTCCTCCATAGACTGCAGAGAAAGTAGCTACAAACTTCTGTTGCCAGCTGGGGAAGATCTTACATCAGAGCTCATTAAAACCATCAACTTAACCTAATCTATCAGCAGAGCAGAGAAGAAGCCCACTCAGGACAGAATAGACCAAACCCACAGATCCAGCAAATAATAAGAGGAGCAAGATTATACCAATTACAAGGGAGAAAAAGAAAAAAATGAGTAAACAAAAGACAAAGTAAAAAGAAATTACAATTGACAGCTTTTATCCAGGAAATAAACAAAAAGCAAATGAAACAGAGGAGGTCCAAGGAACACCAAGAAAAAACACAAACTCCACCGAACTGGACACGGGCTTTGGAAAAACTCAAAATATAATTCAAAAAAATAATTGAGAGGATGAAGACAATTGGAAAAAAGACTAAAACAAGAAAATAGTGTCCTGAAAGCCAAAATTGACCATTTTGAAAAGAGACAAAGAAGGTAAAAGATGACCTACAAAGAAAATCAGACCAGGAGGAGAAGGAATACCAAAAAGCCAGGAATGAAATTCAGTCTTTAAAAAATAGAATCCAACAACTAGAAGCAAATGATTTCACAAGGCAGCAAGAATCTATAAAACAAAATCAAAAGAATGTAAAATTTGAGGAAAATATGAACACCTCATTGACAAAACCTTTGATCTTGAAAACAGATCAAGGAGAAACAATTTAAGAATTACTGGACTACCAGAAGATCATAACAAAAAGAAAAGCCTGGACATCATCCTACAGAAAATTATCCAAGAAAATTGCCCCAACATTCTCAAACAAGAAGGAAAAGTGGAGATTGCAAGTATCCACAGAATATCTACTACATTTAATTCACAATTGACAATACCCAGGAATGTTATAGCCAAATTCAAGAACTACCAGACCAAGGAAAAAAATACTACAAGCTGCTAAGAAGTCATTTGGATACTATGGAACCACAGTTAGGATAACACAGGATCTGGCTGCATCTACAATGAAGGACCAGAAGGCATGGAATATATTTCAGAAAGCAAGAGAAATGGGCCTATAACAAAGAATCAACTACCCAGTAAAACTGACTATATTCTTGCAGGGAAAAGTATGGTCATTTAATAAAATTGAAGACTTCCAAGCATTCAAAAAGAAAAGACTGGACTTAAACAGAAAATTTGATGTCCAAACAAAGAACTCAAGAAAATCACCAAAACGTAATTAAGAGAGGTGGGAAACAAAAAAACAAAAAAAAAAACAAAACTTTTTTTGAGGAACCCAGTAAGTTCAAATGATTTGTATTCCTATAAGAAAAGATGATATTGGTAACTATTAGAAATTGTTATTATCATCAGGGTAGCTAGAAGTATAATTAGAGGGAATAGCAATAAACTGTATAGGATGAAATGTCAAAATACATAAATATATGTATGTATGTATGAATATATATATATATATATAACTAGATGTAAAAAATAGAGGATAATATTAAGAGAAATGGGAAGAGACAAAATGGAGTAAATTTATATTTCATAAAGAAGCCCACGGTGGGAGCAGGGGAGAAGACCAATACACTGGAAGGGTAAAGAGCTTAGAGACAGGAAATACTTAACTATTATGATAATGAGATTAAATCTACCAGCCCATTCTTAAATCTAATCAACAAAAGTGTAAACAACTCCCATTAACTCTCAAGTGGAGAGGTTTATGACCCAATTCTGCAAGAATGGGTGATAAATCAGAATTGACTGACTGCCCCCTAGGCAGGCCTAAGAAAAGCATCAGTTGTGATTGGACACATAAACTAAGAGGAAGGCACAGGAAGTAATGAAAGAAATGGCCTGGATAAATTGAAAGAACTTCTGTGGCTCGCTCTCTGGGCTGCTCACTTCTTCTTGTGGTGGGTGACCCCTGGCTGAGACCTTGGACTAAGTGAGACTACTGTTTAATCTCTCCCTTGGAATTACATGTGGCATGTGTAAAGACTAAATCTTCCTGGACTTCTCTAAAGAAACTGCTCTTTCAAAAGAGACTCGGTGACTGAAAGTTTCTGCTTCATTCATCTCTGGCCCTCCGGCCTTGGGCTCAAAGCTGAGCTTCCTCCAAATGAAGACTAATTAGATCTGCCTGGGTTGAACCAGGAGGCCAGAGCAAATTACTTAGTGTGTTACCCTATCCTATCCTCTCTCTGATTTTCTTACTTTCTCTTCCTCTTCTCATTTGTAAATAAACTTCCATAAAAGTCATTTTGACTTGAGGTTATTCTTTAATTAGAGATTGATAATTATTCAATTCCCTGGCGACCAAACTTTTTAATATTCACCCAACCAAAACCCCTTTTACCTCTTACACTATAAATATCAGAAAATTATGGGTATTTTTCTCAAAGTGACACACCACCCAAGTTATGCTCAGTTTTTTGGCAAATTTTGACACACCAAGCTCAAAAGGATGCCCATCACTGTACTAGGTCATAAAAACATGACAAACAAATATAATAAATGCAACTTTTTCAGATCATGATGCAATAAAAATAAAATTAGCAATGGTACATGGAGAGGCAAATCAAAAATTAGTTGTAAATTAAATAATATGATTCTCCAAAATCGGTTAAAGAACAAATCATAGAAACAATAATTTCACTGAAGAGAATGACAATGATAAGACATACCAAAATCTACATATGGGATGCAGCCAAAATAGTACTTAGGGGAAAATTTATATCCTTGAGTGCATATATTAACAAATTTGGAAGGGCAGAGGTCAATGAATTGGGCAGGCAAATTAAAAAACTAGAAAGCAAACAAATTAAAAATCCACAGATGAAAAATAAATTAGAAATCCTAAAAATTAAAGGATAAATTAATAAAATTTAAAGTAAAAGAACCACTGAATTAATAAAATACTAGAAGCTGGTACTTTGAAAACACAAATAAAGTACTAATTAATCTAATTAAAAAGAAAAGAAGAAAACCAAATTAACAGTATTAAAAATGAAAAGGGAGACCTCAACTCTAATGAAGAGGAAATTAAGGCAATCATTAAAAACCATTTTGCCCAATTATATGGCAATGAATATATGAATCTAGGTGATATGGATGAATATTTACAAAAATATAAATTGCCTAGATTAACAGAAGAAGAAATAGAATACTTAACCCAATATCAGAAAAAAGAAATTGAACAAGCCAACAAAGAACTCCCTAAGACAATATCCCCAGGGCCTGAAGGATTCACAAAGGAATTCTATCAAACGTTCAAAAAACAACTAATCCCAATACTATACAAACCATTTGACATAATAAGCAAAGAAGAAGTTCTACCAAAATTCCTTTTATGACACAAATATGGTACTGATTCCAAAGCCAGGCAGGTCAAAAATAGAGAAAAAAACTACAGACCAATATCCTCAATGAATATAGATGCAAAAACCTTAAATAGAATACTAGCAAAAAGACTCCATCAAGTGATCACAAGGGTTATTCATTATGATCATGTGAGATTTATACCAGGAATGCAAGGATGGTTCAATATTAGGAAAATCATTCACATAATTGACCATATCAACAAGCAAACCAACAAAAATCATGATTACCTCAATAGATGCTGAAAAAGCCTTTCACAAAATGAAAACACTAGAAAGTATAGGAATAGAAGGGCCTTTCTTAAAAATAATAAACAGTATATATCTAAAACCATCAGCAAGCATCATGTGCAATGGGGATTAATTAGAAGCATTCCCAATAAGATCAGGAGTAAAACAAGGATGCCCATTATCATCTCTATTATTTACCATAGTACTAGAAACACTAGCAGTAGCAATTAGAGAAGAAAAAGAAATTGAAGGCATTAAAATAGGCAATGAGACTAAGCTATCAATCACTTTTTGCAGATGATATGATGGTCTACTTAAAGAATCCTAGGGAATCAAATAAAAAGCTACTGGAAATAATCAACAATTTTAGCAAAGTAACACGATACAAAATAAACCCACATAAATCATCAGCATTCCTATATATGTCCAACACATCCCGGCAGCAAGAGTTAGAAAGAGAATTCCATTTAAAATCACCCTAGACCAATGATCGGCAAACTTTTTAAATAGGGGGCCAAAGGAAAGGAAATGTTCATGTCAGTCTGTTTCTAAGGCAACTCTTTCAAAGTTTCATTGTATTGTATCCTACTCATTGTATTCTTCAGATTAGGAATAATGTCATGCAGCCCGATAGAACATTTCAGGGGAACACATCTGGCCCGCCGGGCATAGTTTGCCCATCACTGCCCTAGACAATATAAAATACTTAAAATACTTTGGAATCTATCTGCAAAGACAAACACAACTATAAAACACTTTCCACACAATTAAAACTAGATCTAAACAACTGGAAAGACATAAATTACCATCCTACCCAAATCAATTTACTTATTTAGTGCCATACCTATCAAACTACCAAGAAACTTTTGTACAGAATTAAAAATTTTTTTAACAAAGTTCACTGGGAAGAACAAAAGATCAAGAATATCAAGGGAAATAATGTAAAAAAAATGTGAAGGAAGGTGGCCTAGCAGTACCAGATCTTAAACTGTACTATAAAGTAGTGGTCATCAAAACAATATGTTACTTGAGGGCAGTGGGGTAGCTCAGTGGATTGAGAGTCAGGCCTAGAGACGGGAGGTCCTAGGTTCAAATCCAGCCTCAGACACTTCCCAGCTGTGTGATCCTGGGCAAGTCACTTGATCCCCATTGCCCACCCTTACCACTCTTCCACCTAGGAGACAATACACAGAAGTTAAGGATTTAAAAAATAATTTTAAAAAAAAAATTAAAAAAAACAATATGGTATTGGCTTAAGAGACAGAAGGATCAGTGGAATAGACTTGGGGTGAGTGACATCAGCAAGACAGTGTATGATAAACCCAAAGAGCCCAACTTTTGGGACAATAATCCACTATTTGACAAAAACTGCTGGGAAAATTGGAAAACAATATGGGAGAGATTAGGTTTAGATTGACATTTCACACCCTACACCAAGATAAATTCAGAATGGGTGAATGACGAATACAAAAAAGGAAACTATAAGTAAATTACGTGAACACAGAATAGTATATTTGTCAGATCTTCGAGAAAGGAAAGATTTTTAAGACCAAGCAAGAGTTAGAACAAATTAAAAAATGTAAAATAAATAATTTTGATTACATTAAATTAAAAAGGTTTTGTACAAACAAAACCAATGCAACCGAAATTAAAAGGGAAGCAACAAATTGCAAAAAAATACTTATAACAAAAACCTCTGACAAAGGTCTAATTTCTCAAATATATAAGGAGCTAAATCAATTGTACAAAAAAAAAATCAAGCTATTCCCCAATTGATAAATGGGCAAGGGACATGAATAGGCAATTTTCAGATAAAAAATGAAAACTATCAATCAGCACATGAGAAAGTGTTCTAAACCTCTAATAATTAGAGAAATGCAAATCAAAACAACTCTGAGGTACCACCTCACACCTAGCAGATTGGCTAAAATGACAGCAAAGTAAAGTAATAAATGTTGGAGGGGATGTGGCAAAATTGGGACATTGATGCATTGCTGGTAAAATTGTGAATTGATCCAACCATTCTGGATGGCAATTTGGAACTATGCCCAAAGGGCTTCAAAAGACTGTCTGCCTTTTGATCCAGCCATACCACTGCTGGGTTTGAATCCCAAAGAGATAATAGGGGAAAAGACTTGCACAAAAATAGTTATAGCCATGCTCTTTGTGGTGGCAAAAAATTGGAAAATGAGGGGGTGTCCTTCAATTGGGGAATGGCTGAATAAATTGGTGATGGAATACTATTGTGCTCAAAGGAATAATGAACTAGAGAAATTCCATGGGAACTAGAAAAAAGGAGCAGAACCAGGAGAACATTATACACAGAGATTGATACAATGTGGTACAACAATCCAATGTTATGGAAATCTCTGCTAACAGCAATGCAATGATCCAGGACAATTCTGAGGGACTTATGAGAAAGAATGTACTCTACATCCAGAGAAAGAACTGTGAGAGTAGAAACACAGAAGAAAAGTGATGTAGACTCTAAGTGATCACCCTAGTGCAAATATCAATAATATGGAAATAGGTCTTGATCTTGACATGTAAAACCCAGTGGAATTGTGCGTTGGTTGGGGGGGTGGGGGGGAAGAGGGAGAACACATAGATCTTGTAACCATGGAAAAATATTCTAAATTAACCAATTAAATAAAATTTTCCAAAAACAGAGTCATCTTTCTAGTCCAGGGAAGCTTACAAGCAGAGAAAGAGGTCAGTGAACGCTGGGGTGGGGGACTAGTCCCCAAGTGGGTGTGGATCTGAGAGGCAGCAGCAGCTGGGAGTGCTCAGTGCACAGGGAGAATAAGAGCACTGGCCACTTGATCAGAAAAAGATTTTAGAAAACCCTTGTACTAGCACTAGTAACAGGACCAGGAGCCATTTAGCACCTTCTTCACCAGTGACCCAGTTCTACGGTCACAGTTCCAGAGAAGAGAGGTGATGCTGCAGAAGTGAAAGAACAGGGACATAGACCAGGAGGGCAATAACCATACCATTCCCAAAGCATTGAAAACCTACAAGTTTCTTAGCTGTGAACAACAGCAATAGAAGGACACAGAAGACAAGTTGAGGCCAGTCATCTCCCACTCAAGAAATAATATGGAAAAATGATCAGACAAGGACCTATTATTATATGTGAAGTAACAACAACATGCTAATTAAGTGCTAGACAAAAAGCCTCCAGATCAAGGGGCCATTTTTGATTAATCTTCACATACTTGATATCTGAAACTAAGTACTAAATACTTCTTAATTTGAACATTAAAACCAAATAAATATTTGCATATATAAAATATAACAAAAAAGACAGTACATGAAACCATGAATTATGTATAGCTTGCTTTTCCTTCAAAGTATAACAATTTTTTTTTTTTTACAAACTCAACATGTAACTCTAAAAGCTCTTACTTGTACATGTTTCCTTTCATTATTTCTGTTAATTTGGGGAGAAAGGGTATTACCTAATGTCATTCTTTTAATCCTCCCTCATGTGTTCAGCAGGTGACAGAGATTAAAGGTAGATATAAGACTAAGAATATAAAAGGTGGGGATGAAAAAATAGCTTGGTACCTTTCTTCATATTTACTGAATATTCACATACCACTTTTATACTATATAAAGCTAACACCTATAGAGCACTTACTAAGTGCCAGGAATTGTGCTTAGTGCTTTATAATAATTATCTAATTGGATCCTCACAGCTCCAAGAGGTAGTTACTATTTTTTATATGAAGAAACTGAGGCAAACAAAGGTTAAGTAAATTGCATAATAACTTTCTGAGGCCAGATATGGATTCATGTATTCCTGACTCTAGGTCTGACACCCTATCCATTATGCTCCCAACTTACCCTGCCCCCCCTTCCTACTAGCAAGGGTAGCTCCATAGTATAGTAAAATAAATACTAGTACAGAGTCAGGAAACCTGGATTATAGTTCTAGATCTAAACTACCACTCAATTACTATTTTTCTAAAGCTTCATTAGGTCTTGGGCTTCTTTTCAATTCTAATACCTTTGGGTCTAGTGCAAAAACATATTTGAAAATGATGAAAGCTTGCTTAGCAGCCATATTTAAAGAAAATAAGTCAAGATGGATGGTGATAATGGGGGGGGGGGTGTTGTTGGGG
>NC_058130.1:556191190-556229448 GCF_016433145.1 Gracilinanus agilis | reverse complement strand
TGTCTTTTTTTTTGGGGGGGGGGGGGGGGGGAGGTTGTTGCTAACTGAAATAACCACAGGCAACAAGGTGGTACAATGAATAAGATCAATGTGCCCAGTAAAGTATGGGAGATCTGAAACAAGGAAAGCAATAAGGAGGTTATCTACTGCAACAATCCAGGGTGAAGTGATGCAGACTTAAAATAGAGTGGCAGCAGCTATGAAAGTAGAGAGGATAGAATGGGAATGAGTGCTGGAGTTACAATGATGTTAGTATCCATAATACTGGGCACCTGACAAGACAAACGGAGTAAAGTTTAATGGAACATTAATCAAGGAGGATTCAAGGATGTGAACATGAGCTATTTATTAGAAAGGTGATGATATACTCAAAAAAAGGGGGGGGGGGGCGATCTTGGAAGACATTTAGTCAATTTACAAATGATGAAGCTAAGATTAAGTGATTTGCCTATGGTCAACCGCCTAGGATATAGGCTCAAAGTTAGTTCCAATTCCATATCTAGAGCACCTTCTCATACATAGTACTGCCTCATGTACTCCTGAAGTTCTTATATTTCCCTTATCTACACATTAATTAACTGCATGGTTTTAGTTGCATGCATATATCATAAAAAGAACTCATTTATCTCACATATACTTCTAAAAATGAGATAAATGATTTATCAACAGATAAATGAGCTACTGTTCACAGTTACAAGAACCAATTTAAATCCATATACTTTAATTTCAACATTTTACTTCTAAATTCTACATTTGTAAATTTGTAAATTAACTTTTAATTTTCTACTGCTTTAAGTTATAAAATGCAAAGATAATTATCAACCTTAAAATTAATTCAACCAATCCCTGACTGAAAAATTCCTATTACATCCAGTGCACCATGGAATAAAGACCATAAGTAAGCTCCTATTAATGGCACAAAATACTGAAATCACCTTCTTCTACAAATGGCCATGGCTTTCAGAGTATCAAAATCCAGGCTTAACTGTAGTCCTGTTATTGTGACTGTAAAAGCATACTTTTAGAACAAATTTATAAAAAACATGTTGCTGAAGGACTTACTCAAATAAATTTTTAGAGTGCAAAACCCTATAGGATCATGACTAATTTTTGATTCTTAGTAAATGGTTCATTAAGATAAGAGGTCCTGCAAAACAGGATGTGAAACCTTGATCCAATTATAGCCATCTCATTATTATGAAGATGTACCCAATTTTAAACTGCTGAGAATCCTGTGAAAGTGTACCATAAAAACAAAAACAAATTAGAAGATTATTCTATCTTTCATGGAATCATTAGAGTAACAAAAACTCTTATGAAATCTTAACACTCAAAATAGCAAAACTGAAAAATTTATGTTAAACTTACTACAGGCTTAAATAAGACTTAATTTTGTGTTCACTTCAGTTAACTTACATACAACTTATTTTAAAATCTAAAACTTACCCTCAAGTGTCGATTTTCTTCTGTTAATTTCATCATTTCTCCTTGAAGTCTTTTACACTCTTCCATTAATTTTCTTGTTTCAGTATCATTGAGTGAAGTACTACTATACTGTTTATCTGGTTTTGCATTCACTGGAACAGCTTTGTTTTCCATATCAAGCTGTAAATATCACAAATATAGTTTAAAATTTAAGTTCCTTATAAGTCACAAATTTTTATTTGCTTTTTTAAACAAATACCCAAATTGAAATATATCAAATTACTTTCAAATCATTAACAAGTATGATGTCCACACCCCCAAATAAAAAATTTGTAAGAGTTTAAGGTTACTTCCACAAGGAAATAAATGTCCTACTTTAAAAACAGAGGGAAAAAGATGTGCTCAAAAAACAATACCTGAAATGGGTCAGAAAATTGGGGGGGGGGATGAGGAGGAGATGCCTAATTGTCCCAATTCTGGAGCTTAAAATGAAGCTCTGGAGGATAGAGGTTCCTTACCCCTAAGGTCTCCATATCATTCCCCATACCTACCCTATAACTAAGAGATTTTAAGAAGGTACAAAAAAAAGTTATATTAATTAGGGTAAGATAGGAGGATGTAAATTTTAAAAGAGAATTTGGAAGAGTATAAAAATAACTGTCAACATAAAGCCAAAAAATAGTCTGAAATAAGAAAATTAAAGGGATGCTAGAAGTCAGAATTGAAACAACCTTTAAGAGATTATCTAATCCAAATCTCTCATTTTACAAATCAATAAACTAAAGCTAAGGTTGCCAAGATTTTTTTATTACATGAGAGAATAACAATTAGAACTACCTCCTAACTTCAAATCCAATGGGTGAAAGAGAGAAACAAGTTCTTTCAACACCCATTAATAATATTTGCAATGTTGAAATTAAAGCAGCCTTGCATTCAGACAATGTTATAATGGAAAGAGATACTAGACCATTCCAGTAATAGATGTGACTACCTGAAACTATACTAAGACATTTCACCTTTCTAGGCCTAAATTCCCTCATCTATAAAATGAGGGTATCGGACATGATTTCAAGTGTCCCTTAGAGTTAGTATATTAAATGAATGTGATTTGGGTTATTTAGTTTTTAACCTATGAGGTTCTCTGATCACAATGATGTAGTGAACATCACAGCCTGAAACACAGTAACTAGATTTCTATGTAAATCCCTCATTTCTGGCCTTATTTCCTTTACTCACTTCAACCTAAGCTATTAAAGGATCCAGCATCTTTGTCTATAATAGGTCAAACTAGCCACATTCTCCACATGAACTTAACAGTAACGGTCTTATTAATATTAAATATCTTGCTTTTACACAATTTGGGTTTTTTAGGAGTTAAGCCTCAACCAATACACAGTCTTAAAAAAATTTTATTTTTCAACTGCTATAATGAATATAGGTACAAAGGCACTGACTGAATTCAGAGAACCTAGGTTCAAATATTACTTATGATAATTACTACCTGTGTGATCTTATAAAAATCACTTAACCTTTTTGGCCCTCAGTTTCCTCAAAATGAAGAGCTTGTACTATAAAATAAAGGTTTTAGACTAGATAGTCTCCAGGGTTTCTTCCAGCTTAAAATCTACAAATTGTAGCAACTATAAACATTACCAGTTCAACTATAAAAAATTTTGTTCTGTAAAATCTTAACAGAAAAGCTAATTATGAAGGGTTTCTACTCTATAATTTTGCATTCGCTAAAAAAATGGGATAACAAAACATCCTAATATTAAAGGGGAAAAATCTTATATAGCAAAATACCACTTTTACAAAGTCCAAACCAAGTTAATTCTATTAAAAAGCTCTTTCCAAACAAATGGAACTTGGCAATAAAACCCAAGGAACAATATAGCAATTAAAAAGAAACTTGAGCCTCCTTGACTTCCTGAAGTAGAACAAATTAAGACAAAAGAAAGACATATAGAAAATTAAACTTGTGACAGTGATAATCAAGAATTTGAATAGTATATAAGACATAAATAGAAGTTTTTAAGCTCTCAAAAATCTTATAATCTTATTAGTGAGGTTACACTACATGTAAAATATATTTTAGTTGATTTTTTAACCTGAGACATAAAACTGAATTGCTAGAAACCAAACAGATTTTTACTACGTATTTCTGTAGTTTCTTTTAAAAATCTTTGAAAAAAGGTAAAAGATAGAATCAAGGTTTGTAAAAACTAAATTAAATTAACACTCTCTGGTCCTTAATTTCCATAGAGTTTATTAATACTTATTTTAATAGAAAAGGCAGATAGATAGATTGAAGCAAATTTCTATTCTAACCAAGTGGGTGCTCTCCACGTGACTATCTCAGCCACACTCCAGCACCACCACTGGTCATGTGCCTAGGTCACTGCCCCCCGTAATCTAGTAATCTAAGTTTCCAGCACTCTCATGTGATATCCAATCATGTGACATAAAGCTAGCAGTCCAGGGATACAGGTAGGATGACCCCAGTACATGATTTCTTGGGGGTTGGGGGGGGGAGAAAAAGGGGGGAAATGGATTCTCTTCACACAGTTTATATGAGGTTTGTTGTTTTTTTGTTTGTTCTTTTTTTAAATAAGTATTGATTCCAAGGCAAAGGGCAGTAAGGGCTAGGCAACTGGGGTTAAGTGATTTGCCCAGGGTTACACAGCTAGGAAGTGTCTTGAGACCACATCTGAATCCAGGACCTCCCAACTCCAAGTCTGGTACTATTTCCTTTTTACATGCTTAACATTTGAAAATTAAATGCTAACTTTAAGGCTCCATATTAATGCCTAAAACCAGATAATAATTTTAACAATTTTCCTAGAATGATTACAATTTCTAAAACAGTCAACTCTTTTATATTTAACTGTTCATCTATAAATTATTTTATTTTTTTAGGACACTAATGCATTTGGGGAGAGAAAACAAATATACAGTACTCAACTAGTTCATTTCTTTTTTTGAGAGTAATCAATAATACATATGACTATATTCAACGAGTTCAAAAGTGTTTATTTTCTTTTATATGAAGCTTTCAGTGAAAGTGTGAAACTATAATACTCAAACAAACTCTTCAGAGCATTTTCTTTTGCAGGACTAAAGATGAGATGGGTATTTTTTTTCCTTCTGATTGCATACAATATTTTTTAAAAATGAAAATATCTAGTGTTCAAGATATAAATTATATAAGGACACATAAAAAATGCACATCCATACTCTCTCCCACATTCCCAACACAAGATACAAACACAGCATAAGTAAGCAAAAGCAAATTGAAAAGAATAGACCTACATCCTCTTACTTGGATAAATCTAGAAGATGATGATGTTACTAATTATATTATGTACTTACCAATTTATCATTTTCAGTGGGCATTTCAAATATGCATCTCAATTTAGAATCCATCAGTTCATCAGGCTTTGCTTCTTTCCACTAAAAAGAAAAATTATAACATGTCAATAATCTCTCAAGTAATATAAAATACATGTAAATCTGCTGTTTTAAAAGTTTGGGAGTTATTTACTAAAGCTGCCCTTCCATCCAAAAGAAGACAATGACCTTTGCTTTGCTTACCAAAATTTTACTATGTTCAAGAAAATCAATATTTTCTTTCATTGAAAATTACAGGTTTTAAAACTTTTAAGGTAGTTAACATGTGAATTGTTATGAGCAACCTTAAATAGAGTATATATCCTGAATGTTCCCACAATTCTAAGATTGAAGTTAAATAAGCAGACATAAGTGCTATGTGCCTACTTTCAGTTTTTGTCCTCTATAAAGGAAACCTTTGGGAGTGCAAAGTAGGACATATGAGAGATGTTGAAAAGGTGAAGTTGACAAGACCTTATAGGATCTTAAAGGAGGTGTAGGTGGAAGAGAGTGAAAAACTGAGGATTAATTTTATCTTGTGAACCTAAATGACTAGAACACTGCTATAGCCAACAAAAATAAAAAAGTCAGTATTTAGAGGAAAAGGTTAAAATTATACATTTCAATGGGACCCTTGGCAGTATCTTTTGACATTAAAACAAATTTTATGGTAGTGAGCACTGGAGTTCTAAAAATAACTCTCTGGAATGGCTACAATAGGCACAGTATTTCTTAATGCCTCATATGTTTAACACAAATTAAATGATTCCTAAAACTGCATTCATTACAAAATCTACTCACCACAGTCTCCATATCTGCAGTGTTTGTTGGAGCAAAAATCGTCTGTACCATAAACTTGTGTTTACTCTTCTCATTTGGATCGTAGTCAAAAGGCTGTAGCATTACTGAATAAGAAGAAGGTGTATATTATACTGTGTTCTGATTTAAATTTATTTTACTCATATATGCTATACATCCTAGATATAGTTTTATAATTAAGAAGGGTATAAAAAGTCAAACACTCCTATATTCATATTAAACATACTGAATAACACCCCTCAGAAAACAATTTTCACTTAAGTAAAATTTATCTTTAATTAAAAACAAAATAACTGACGAGTAAAATTAAAGGGTAATGATATAGCTAACAAAAATTCAGTTTTGTGATAGAATTCCAAAATTCTACTTCATGCTTTTATTTTAACTTATTTCTCCTAGTCTCCATTTAATTAAGTTAATAATAAGCATTTGTGAAAATTAAATATTAACTAAGACCCTATATTTGATGGTCCTGATCAAATACTATTTTTTCTCCAAAAGTAAATCACTTAGCTTTGTAATGATGTGTTCAGTTAGTAAAATAAATCCTTCCCCATGTATCTTAAAATTCCAGTATAATAGAAAATATTTTAAAGATTTTTAGTACTTTAAAAAAACCTATCTGGTTAGAGAATCACTTGAAAGAATTCTAAGACAGTCACTATTCTAATGAAAATGTCTCAATAACCAAATATATTTCCCAACCTCCTGTCCACAAATGTGCTGAGATATTCTGAATAAATTGGCTTCTAGAGCCACCTTGTGGTATAAGAAGGAATATGTCATAAACTGTGTACAATTGACTATTTTCCCAACCCTTTCATAATAAACACGTTATCTACCTTTATCAGGTAGAGGAGTATACCTAACAAGGGCTAGTAAAAATGTATTTGCCTTGAGTGTTGCAAATTTAATCATGGGATAGGGAGTATGTAATAGATTTCATTGGTATAGGAAAATTTAGGTGAGGAAATTCAGTCTACCAGCGCAGATTGGTACTTCTTTTATTTATAATCTTAAGAGAGTTGCCTATAGCACTCAGAGGTTAACTGTCTTCCCCTGGGTTACATAGTTAATCTGCATTTGAACACAGGTCTTCCTGGTGCAAAGACTAATGTAGTTGCTCTCTTTATCACACAGCCCTTATAAATCTGAAGAGCTTTACATTGAAAAGAATAGCCCATTTATAGCCACCACACTATATACCACAAAAATTAGTTACAAAGTAAAAAAATAATAACATTGAAGCCCAGACCCTCAGAGAAGATATAATCCTAGAATAGAGCTAACAACAAAATATGTCTAATAAAAATCTATTAAGAGCCAGTGATATAAAAAAATAAAAATTTTTTTGGCCTCACAGTAGAGAAAGCACTTGCATTTGTATGTTGATCATCGAGAAACAGATAAGCCATCAGGTTACACCACAGCCTACCTTGGAGAAAAATCTGGAATTATATCCAAAGAGTTATAAAACTGTGTATATATCCTTTAAGTCAACAATAACATTATTAGGCCTTTTCCCAAGGTGATTAGGGAAAAAGGAAAAGAACCTATATGTTCTAAAATATTTATAGCATCAGCTCTCTTTGTAGTGGCAAAGAATTGGAAATCAAAAGAATGTTCTCATCAGTTGGGGAATACCTAAACAAATTGTGGTAAATGATTGATAGAATACTACTATTCCCTAAGAAATGACAAGCAGGTTAATTTTTTTTAAGATAAGGAAAGAACCACATGAAATTATGAAGAATGAAATGAACAGAACCAAGAGAATATTGTATACAGCAAAAGAAATATATGAAGAATAACTGTGAATGTCCACCTCCAGAGAGAGAACTGATAAAGAGAAATATGACATAGTTTTATATGTACCTATTTATGTATGTATGAATGTTTTTTGTCAAATGATGTCTTCCCTAGTGTGAGACATGAAATGGGGAAGATACTTGAGAAGTTTAAATAATTTTTTAAGAGTCAGACAACTATATTCTGACAAAAGAAATTAACACTGGATTCAGTATGAAAATACTGGTGTTTTCTCTTTTAGTTTCCTTTTTATAAAATGTCAGAAACACATTTTCAAGTATTTTTATTGCGAGTATTATACAATAAAAGATTTAATCTTCACACCATGACAATCAGAAATACTACAAAATTTTAATTACTATCCAAAAATGAGATAATTAAACTAAATTTAAAGTTATATTAATAGTATTTTTCATTTCTTTGGTCTTTGATAGGACATTTTCCCATTTTACTCTTTTGAAAGTCCCTTTAAGTATTCAAAAAGAGGACTCAAAGGTTGTGAAACAAGTTATTTTCAGCATATACTGAACATACAATAAATAACATACATTGCTCTTTGCATGTTTTCACCCCCATTATACCACGAGTTCTTTTGAGAGCAAAGAGTGTCTTTTATCTTTCTTTACAACTGCAGGATTTAGCAGAATGTATAAGAGTAGAAGCTTAATAAATATTTATTGAATGACAATCAGGTGACTTGAAGGATAGTGATGCACACAAAAGAACAATAGAAGCCAGGAAAAGAGGTAAGGTTGAAGAGAAAGCTAGAATTGATTGGGAGAGGTTCATATTGAAATGCTTGAGGGATATCAAATTCTAGTATTACCAGTGAGGTGGCTCAGTGGATTAAGTCAGGCTTAGAGACAGGAAGACCTAGGTACAAATTTGGCCCCAGACATCACCTAGATGTGTGTCCCTGGGCACATCACTTAAACCCTCAATGCCTAGCCCTCATCACTCTCTGCCTTGGATTCTAAGACAGCCGGTAGGGGGTTAATTAAAAAAGACATTCTAATGATGCAAGACCAAGGCTCAATATATACACAGTGGTCTGTGATTTACTTGGGAGAAGCAATAATTTTTATATGACTTTACTTTGTGATAACAATGTCAGGTTATGTGTACTTGATACCAAGATGCCTCAGAATATCTGACTTGACCAAATGAAACTTGATTGAGCTGGATTTCATACTATACAAATGTGTTTCATTGTTCTCTTTTGTTGTGTTCTTAATAAAAAACACATTATTACAAGGAAACCAGAAAAAAACGCAATTTATGAAGGCTTGGAACAGCACTCAGGATTGAAGTAGGGGTTAGGGAGTGTGACATGGACAGCCCTGAGCTTAGGAAGATCAATCTCTGAAAATAGTTATGGGGAGGATGGTGGGTGGTATGCCCTTCACAGTTATAGCTCAATTAGGAAGAAGGAAAAAGAATGAGTTTAAGATTTCTACAAGACATCTAATTCAAGTTATCATGGTGAGAAAGGATATTAGAAGAGATTAGGACTGGATAAGTAGATCCTGAGAATCATGAACACAGAAATAATAATTGAATCTACCATATAACCAAAGAAAGGAAAGACAAAAAAAGAAAGAGTCCTAGGACAGAGCCTTCAGGAATATGTACAATTAGTGGGCATGACCTGGATGAAGATCCAGGAAAGAAAACTGAGAAGCAATTAGATAAGTAAGAATAAAACCAGTAATGATGACAAGGGCAGGTAGATGGCTCAGTAGACAGATAGATGGGCTTGGTTGGGAGGTTCTGGGTTCAAATTTGACTTCAGACACTTCCTATAACTATGTAACCCTGGGCAAGTCACTTAACCACAACTGCCAAGTCATTATCACTCTTCTGCCTTTAAGCCAACTTTTAATATCAATTCTAAGACAGAAGGTAAAGGTTTTTTTTAAAAAAAAGAATTATGTCTCAAAACCCTAGAAAGAAGAAACATATCAGGTGATTAACAGTTTCAAAGACTGTAATAAAGTCAAGAAGGATGATGACTATAAAAGTCGCTGAATTTGGCAATTAAAAGATTCCTGGTGATAATGAAGGAAATGTAAATCATAACACTGCAAATTGCCAAAGTTAGCAAAAGACAGGAATAATCAACTCTGCAGAAGTTATGGGAAGATAGATAGGTACACTAGTTCATTGCTTGTGAAACTGTGAAGTAACACAAGTTTTTGAAAAGCAGTTTGGAGTTAAATAAAATGACAAAAATATTCATATCATTGAACCAAAGACCCCACTGCTATGCTCATAGGAGACCACTAAAAATAAAATACTCAGATATTTATATAATAGATATAACAGCACTTTTTGTGATAGTAAAGAATTGGAACCAAGTGGATATCTTTCACTAGAAATTATGGTACATGAATGTAATGGAATATGTTGTAGGAAATGACAAATATAATAAAAAGAGGTCTAAATAAAATGATTCTGAGTGCAGTAAGCAGAGTTGAAAAAACAATATGATCACCCAATAATGTAAAACAACAACAACAAAAAAAAACCTTTCAGTGTCCTGTTACAAAAAACAAGGATGACTAAAAAGAAGACATTCCATGACAGAAGTCCACAAGTGTGGCCGGCATATTACATGTTTTTAGACTTTTTGGATACTTGGATCAGTTTTCAGGTGTTTTGTTTTATTTTGTTTGCTTTAAAAATATTTGATGTTACTTTAAAAATATGTGATGTTATATTAAATGATTCTTAGGGAGACAGGTGGAGAATAATACTGGGGAAAATTTGGATGATGTTAAAAAAAACAGGCAGCAAAAAAATTTATTTTAAAAAATAAATTGGTAACTTCGGATAAAGCAGTTTAAGTTGACTAATTAAGTCAGAAGCCATAAAGAAGAGTTAAGAATGAGAAGAGCAAGTTGAAGTATCCAGACTACATCTAAACATTGCAAAAGAAATAATCTTCTCATCTTCAGACTGCAAAGCATTCACTTCAAAAAAAGTTGAAGATTTCTTTTAAAAAATTACTTACAGCCCTAAAAGTCTTATCCTTTCTCAGGAAATGAAATGACACTGATATAATGAAATGTAAAACTGTTCCAGAATTACAGAAATTCACAAATGGAGTTGGAATACTGCTAACATGGCCTGGTACCATAAATCATAAATTTGTTCTAGAGATGGATTTGCTTCAGTGGTATAGAAATTTTGCTTGATTTTAATCCCACTGAAAGCCAAGATGGTAAGGAAAGACAGCCACCCAGTTGAATCTCCCAACATTCCCCTCTAAACAACTTTAAAATAATTTGGAGCAGCACAGTTAACAAAAGGTCAGGGTAAGACATTTTTTTTAGCTTAAAACAACTTAGGAGGTCAGGAGAGGACTGTGACACCAGGATGGCCCCGACCATGACTGTACCTACACATAGCAGCACCAGCAGGCCCTGGAAGCAATGACAATAAGAAGCAACTGCACCTTCAGTAGCTCTCACCCCAGAAATAGTAATGGAGTGTCAGAAAACTGGTCATAAAGAGGTTAAGGGGGATCCTTTGCTGGCACTGAGTGCACCTGGAGCTATCTCGCAATTGCCCATCGACAGTTCTGGGTCACTGTTCCCAATCAGAGAGGAGCACTTGTGGTCAGCCACAAGGGAGTAAGGATTCTAATCACAGTTCTAAGGACAAGAGGAATGCCAGTACTTGTGGTTACAAAAGACCAGGGACCCCTACTGGGTAAAGAACAGAGCTCAGACCAGGACAATGACAACACCCCTCAATATCACGAAACCTCAGAAGCACTGAAAACTTGCAAATCTCCCCAGAACTAGCTCTGAAAACATCAACACAACAAAGTCAAAAGTCTGGCACAATACGAAATAGGGTGGAAAAATGAGCAAACAACAAAAAAAGAACTTGACCATAAAAACCTACATCAGTGACAGGAAAAACAAAAGACACAAACTCAGAAGACAATGTGAAAAAAGTATAAAAGTATAAACAAAGCAGGAAAATTCTAACTGATATCAAGCCCACCAATAATTCCTGGAAGAGTTTAAAAGAAAAGTAGTAGAGAAATAATTTGGAAAAGAAATGAAGAGTGATACAAGAAAAATATGAAAAAATAATTAACAGCTTGGTAAAAGGCACAAAAAATACTGAAGACAAAAAAAGAAACTTAAAAAATAAAACTGACCTATTGTAAAAGAGGTATAAAAAGGCATTGAAAAGATAACTCCTTAAAAAGCAGAATTGGCCAACAGGAAAAAGAGGCACAAAAGCTCACCAAAGAAAATCATTCTTTTTAAAAAAAATCTTAACTGGGCAAGTAGAAGCTAATGTGTGTACGAGACATCAAGAAACAGTAAGAGTCAAAAGAATGAAAAAAAATTTAGAAGAAAATGTAAAATATTTCATCAGAATCATTACTGACCTGGAAAACACTGAAGAGGGAGAATTCAGGATTGGCCTACCTGAAAACCAGGATCAAAAAAAGAACCTAGACATAATATTTTAAGAAATTACTAGAAAATTGACCCACTATGTTAGATCCAGAGGATAAAGTAGAAATTGAAAGAATCTACCTACCACCTCCTAAAAGAAATCCCCAAATGGAAACTCCCAGAGATATAATAACCATATTCCAGAGCTCTCAGGTAAAGGAGAAAATAATGCAAGCAGACAGAAACAAACAATTAAAATAAAGCAGAGCCACAGTCAAAATCACACAAGATTTAGGAAAGTTTCCACATTAAAGGAGCAGAGGGCTTGGAATATATTTCATAAGGCAAAAGATCCCAACAAAATTGAATATGAATCTTTCAGGGACAAAAACTGATAACAAGAGAGGACAGCTTTCAAGTTTTCCTGTTGAAAAGGCCAGAGCTCAATAAAGAATCTAACATTCAAATCCAAGAGAAACATGAAGAAGAAATGATAAGAAACTCAATAAAGTTAAACTGTTTAAATTCCTAAATGGGAAAATGATACAATTTACTCTTAAGACATTTACCATTATTGAAGCTGTTAGAAGCTGTCAACACAGAAAAAGGGCATAGGTATGAGTCAGTAAGTTTGGGATACCCCTCCAAAAGAGAGGGGGATGCACCAGGAGAAAGGGGAAGGAAGTAGCAGAATGGGGGAAATTATCTCACATAAAAAAAGGCATGTAAGGAAGAGCTTTTACTGTAGAAGGGATGGCAGACAATGCTTGAATCTCACTTGAATCAGAATTGGTCATTTATATATACATAAACTCATCTGGATACAGAAATCTATCTTCTCCAAAGAAGATATAGAAGGGAAAGAGAGGAGAAGAGGAAAAAATAAAAGGGGCAGGCAGATTAAAAGGAGACAGTAATCAGAAGCTAAACAGAATTTTGAGGAGGGACAGGATAAAAATCAAGTGAGAAAGACAAACAGAAGAAAATAGGATGAAGGGAAATACATAGTAAAATATAACTAAAAATGTGGCTGGGAGGAAATCATTCATTAAATGGAAGGAGAGAACAGAATGGAATAGAAGCCAAAACAATATGTTGTTTAAAAGAGAGTAGATCAAACAGAAAGATACACACATAGACTTAAGGATATAGAACAGAATCTATTATTAAGCTAAAGTAAAAAAGGCAAGACTAACAATCATGATCTCAAACAAAGCAAAAGCAAAAATAGAGCTAATAAAGAGATAATCAGGAAAACTATATTTTGCTAAATGGACAATGAAGTAACATAAAAATATTTATTAGCAAGTTTCTTTAAAATTCCTCTTTTTTCAAATATATAAGGAATTGAGTCAAATCTGAAAAAAATTAGTTATTACCCAATTGCTCTAAATTCCTATCGATTAGAGAAATGAAAATTAAAACAATTCTGAGGTACCACCCCACACCTATCAAAAATGACAAATGCTAGAACTGATGAGGGAAAATAGGTATACTAATGAACTGTTGGTGGAGCCATGAACTCATCCAACTATTCTGTAGAACAATTTGGAGCTGAGCCTAAAGGGCTATAAAACCATGCACATCCTTTGACTCCAAATTAGTACTATTAGACCTGTACCCAAAAGAAATAAAAAGCTAAACGAGATATATATATGTATGTATGTGTATGTGTATGTATATGTATATATGTATATATGTATATATGTATATATGTGTATATATATATATATATAGTCACTCTTTTTATGGTGGCAAAGAATTAAAAACTGAGAGGGTGCCTTTCAATAGGGGAATGATTGAACAAGCTACAGCATATGATTATGATGGAGTACTATTGAGCTATAAGAAATGATGAGGGTAATGCAGTAGATAGAGCATCAGGTCTGGAGTCAGGAGAACCTGTGACCAAATCTGGCCTCAGATACTTCCTAGTTTTGTGACTCTAAGTAAGTTGCTTAACCTTGACTGTCCAGTCTTTGTGCCCTTCTGTATTAGAGGTGTTAACTAAGATAGAAAGGGAGGGGAGGAGAGGGGAAGGAGGAGTGAATTATTTCAGAAAAACCTAGGAAGATTTCTACGAATTGATGCAAAAGTGAAGTGGCAAGAGAACCAAGGAGACTGTTATGCACAGTAAGAACAATACTGTAATGATGATCAACTGTGAAAGACTTTAGCTACTCTTACCAAAACAATAATCCAAGAAAATTCCAAAGGACTCATGAAAAAGAAATGCTAGCCACCTCCAGAAAAAAAAAACTGATGAACTGAAGCAGTTTTCTCATTTTTTTTAAATGAATATGGATTTTTTTTGCATGATTTCACATTTATAAGTGATTGCTTGCTTTCTCAGTGGGTGAGTGAGGGGCAAGAAGGGACAGAATTCAGAATTAAAAAAAAAAAAGCAAACCTATGAGCTATTTTTCTAAGTTAGACTTGGAAAAACAGACTATCAAAAATATACTTCATACTTGAAGTGATAAAAGTGTGGTTTCATCACAAAGCATTAAAAGGCAATATACAAATCTTGTAAACTCAATGCCAAATCATTTTTTAAAACTGCCACAAACGTGGATCTTACATATTAAGTTTCTAAATTATGTAAAAGTTGAAATAAATCAATGAATTTAATTATTTTATTTTTCACAAGTAACTTATGCAGTGTAGGAGAAAATTACACCCATAGAAACCGATGAGGTTGCCTTATCTGCCAAAATGAGAATGAGATAAGGAAGAAATAGGGGGGAAACTCGAAATCAAGGTAAATGATAGGGATAATTCACCAATAAACTAAATTAGTCAAAAAGGTAGGCAGCAAATCAAAAGAAGAGTTTCATAAAAAACAGAGGGGAAGTAAGAATCCAAGAGAAGAGGTTCATGAACAAAGTGTCAAATGCTAGAAAAGAAAAATCTAGATTGAGAAAAAGTCATCAAACTAGTAATTAAGAAATCTCTAGTAACTAGATTAAAGGGGGCTGAGAAATGTGAGGAGAAATGTAAATATTAAGCACAGGGAGGTTTTTAGTAGGAAATTTTCTGTGAGTGGATAAAAAAGTATAGGAGAAGAACTTGAGAATGAATGGGTCAAATGAGGAGTTTTTTAAGGATGGGAGAAACCTGGATAAATCTGTATAACATGAGGGATGCACAAACAGACAAGGAGAACCTGAAGATTGCAGAGGTCAAGCAGATTTACTTGTCTGTAGCATGGCCTGGTTGGTCAACCAACTACTTGGGCTAAAAAAACTAGCTGTCGGACAAGTTTGATAAAAAGAAATGTTCAGATGTAGTGCAAAAAGCCAATAATAGTAAATCACTATTTTGAGTTCCTAAACAAGATATTTTCATGGGCATAGTCAGTATAGAATAAAGGAAATATAAGTCTAAAAGCTTTGGATCTGGAATATGGGAAAAAAAAAAACAACTAGGACAATTTAGCTAGCAATTAAGACATATGGTTTTTAGACTTTAAAAAATAATACCTTTAACCACCACAAGCCTGCAAAACCCACATTAACTATTCAGTACCTGAAACAGTTACAGTCAACCCTGGATCAATAACTCCACTGTTCGGCCTCACACAGTACCGACGAGGTGCTGTTGTCTTCACTTTGAAACATACTTTTCTATCTGATGGATTTCGTAGTTTAAGATTTGTAGTGACTACATCTGTGAAGGGGCCTGTAAGTTAAAAAAAAAAAAAAAAGTTATAGACAGTACAACAAAAAAGTTTCACAACTTTCAAAAAGTAAAATGTCATCTTCATAAAAGAGAAAATTATCAGGAGTATGAAAACATTCATTTATTCCAGTTCTGATTTAGCCACTATCCTATGTGACACTGGGTAATTTATAAATGCTCTGGGAATCATTTTCAACTAATCCCCAGAAGTGAATTTCCTATCCCTCCTCAAAAAAACTCATTTGTTTTTACTTTTTATCTATTTTCTATTTCCTTCCTTGTGTATATGGTAGCCCCAATTCCTAAGCTACTTGAGGGTAGTAATTATATCATTTTTGTCTCTGTATCCCTAGATCTTAGTAGTAGCTAAGTGTCTAATAAATGATAGATTAAACTGTTAAAGTATAAGACCCAGGGGGGAAAAAAAGATAAATATAAAAAGGAATGTTATAAAATTATAATAATCAAGCTTAGTCCCAAAAAAAAGATACTGAAAGGCAACTTCTTTTACTTCATTGTAGACAGACAGGCCTTTTTGATATGTTGGTTAGTTTTGCTGAGTTTTTTTCCTTTTTTA
Organism: Gracilinanus agilis; assembly: GCF_016433145.1. NCBI lineage: Eukaryota > Metazoa > Chordata > Mammalia > Didelphimorphia > Didelphidae > Gracilinanus > Gracilinanus agilis. Next base: position 556,213,329 of record NC_058130.1, on the reverse strand, counting down.
TTTTTAAATAAAAATTAGCTTTCTATGTGAAAGAATATATTCTAGCTATATGCTGGGAAATGTGGGTGATATGTAAACAAGATTAATAAAATATTTATATTAAAAAATCAAATGCTATACTAGATCACTGTAACAACACAAAGTTATAAACCAAATGTCATATGTAGACAGTTATTTGGTTTAGGATTAAATGTTGCTAAGTGAATATAATTAGATATAACAACTCAAAATCATTTTCTCTGCTGAGTCTTAGAAACACAAGATTATTACTAGAAGGGTCTTTAAACATCATCTAATCAAACTCCTTCATTTTATAGACAAGGAGACTGAGATCTAGACTGGTTAAAAAACTATCTGAGGTCACACATGTAATAAAGGGCAGACAGAATTTGAATTCAAGCCCTTTGACTCCAGATCCAAGCTCCTTTCTACTACTAAAATCAATTACAATATAAATTTTCTTTAAAGTCAATCTAAACACTGCATACACTATCATACAGAGTTGATGTGTTGGCTAGTTTTATTGAAATGCTTTCTTCCCTCCCTTGTAACAAAGAATGGCTTGTTAGATGAGGAAGAGGTGAAGGACAAATTCAGAAATAACAAATATTTTTTAATTTAACTTTAAAAAACATGTCTTATAAAGGAATGTCCCCCCTCAAGCAGTAAACAGGAATAACAATATATACCTCATACCAAATTACAAAACTAGATGATTTCCCTTCACATCTTAAAATCTTGGGTGATAGCTGCCACAAGTCATGATCAGAGAGACCAGAGGTGTCTTACTCCTAAACTACTGGGCAAAACTCCAGAGAAAGGTCTCAATCAGATCAAAATTCAATTGGGGGGGTGGGGGGGGACGCGGCATCTGGGTAGCTCAGTGGATTGAGAGCCAGGCCTAGAAACAGGAGGTCCTAGGTTCAAATCCGGCCTCAGACACTTCCCAGCTGTGTGACCCTGGGCAAGTCACTTGACCCCCATTGCCCACCCTTACCAATCTTCCACCTATAAGTCAGTACACTGAAGTTAAGGGTTTAAAAAAATTTTTTTTTTAAAAATTCAATTGGGGAAGGTTTAACAAAACAAATAAAAATACTATGCCACACAGTGTTCATTTCTGGTTTCCAAAGTCAACATACAGTCTGCAAAATAATTGTTTATATTGAGTTTTGACATCACTGTTCTAGGCTATTCCAGGTCCCCTAAATCTATGGGGGGAAAAAGCCTTTCCTTCTTCCCTATAGTTCACTTAAAATTGGGTTAAAGTTTGTTTTTTAATTTTTACTTAACAAGAAGCTCAAAGAAAAAATATTAATAATACCAAATAGATACCAAAATGAATTTACAAAGCATAAAAGCTTCATCCTCCAGCATCCATAATTCTATGCACAGGTGATTGATACAGATTCCAAGCCTGACCTAGTACCCATGCAACCAAGTCTCCACCATAACAGAAACACCATAAATTTTGTTATTAGGCTGACATTTAGTAAAGCTTTCAACCACTTGATGCCCTAGAGATGGCCCTTGGAAACATGCCAATATCTAAAATCAACTTCCTCTCTTCCACTTCCAAAATAGACATCTTCTGTTGAACTATCACCAAATTCTATGTCAGCAGAGCTTAGACATGTGGGAAATCTAATTAACATTTCACAACTGTCCTGGCCCAGCTGCCAATTCTAACCACTACTCAATTCTCAAGGTCAAAGGATCATAAAATTAGGTTTAGTTCTAGAACTAGTATTAGTCCATTATCGAATCTAATTCTAATTTGTAGATGAGGAAATTGAGACCCAGAGATGGAAGACAATTTTGCCCAGTCACACAAAAAGTAGTAGAGCTAGAATATGAGCCCATGTCCTCTGAAACCAAAAACCCAGCACTCTTTCTACTATAGCCCTCAGATGATTTACATCATGAAGTAACTACCCAGAGCATACCAAATAAATTTATAATCTTACAAATACACTTACAAAATGTAAAAATATACAAATTCCACTGAAGAGTTGTTTCATCACACTTCCTTTAGTGGCTAGCTCATTTCCTAAAAAGCAATTAGTTGGCATAGAGGATAAAATGTTGAACTTGGACTCTGGAAGACCAGAGTTCAAATCCTGGCTCAAGCATGTATTAGCCATATGATCTGGGGAAAAGCCAGCTAACTTTTTTTAGCCTCAGCTTCCTCCTATGTAAAATAAGGAAATAATAGCACCTACCTCACAAGTCTATTTTCACGTTCAAATGAAATAGCATGTTTGGAATGCTATGCAAATCTTAAAAGCCCTCTTATAAATGCTAAGCATTATTAGAAGACCTAAAAGAAAAAATACAAACCCCTTTAAGACTTCTTAATCTGCCCAAAAAATCTTTTTAGTCTAATGAAATCAGGAAGACTTGAGTTACGAAGACAAAAGATTGTACTAAAGAAGATTTACTGTTTATACATCCACTATTACTTTTTAGCAAGAGGAGTAGGTTTATGAGGAATAGTGAATTGTGTAGAACATACTCAATGTAACAATTTAAAAGGCCAGTCATGAATGTTTGATAGAAGGGAGATAAAATCTATGTGGTGAGTCTCTCTCCCAGCACTCCCCTGGGGCTGAATATACACTGGGAGATTTTAAGGGAGTGTCACCCCAAAACTGGGTGACCTGGATGGTTGTGCCACCCCACAGGAGTCAGGGGTGAGGCTTCCCTATTAAGAGGAGGTATGCTGTACCCCAATCCAATCCTGAATAAGGACAGGGCTCACTCAAACCTCCCCCGAAGGTCAGTCAGTTTCACAGCGGGTGGTCTGGCTTCAAGATGGAGGCAGCCAGACAAACCTGTGGTTCCCCTCTCCCTCATTGTCTCTCAGGCACTCTGGAATGCTATCTGACTGTTGAATGGCCTTTTATTATTCTCGATTCAGGGATTGGGGAAAGGGATGAAGGGCAGAGGGATTTTGAAGTGCCCTCTTCACTATTCCTATGGGGTCCCTCACTTAGGTGGGACCCTTAGTGGTTCCCACTCCCAAGCTTCTCCCCTCTTCTCCTTCTAGTTCTACTTTTATGTTTCTATCCTTTTCTATAATTGTTAGTTTTGACTGAAAAGGGTCTCTCAGCAAGGGTGGGTAATGGATGAAGGAGACCAAGAAACTGCTCCCAAAATGGTGTCCAAAAACTTAGCTAACACAATGGTTGAAGTCTTGATGGGAGAGTTGCAATGAAATGGCTTTGATCAGGGAATCAGGGTTTCAATTCCCAAAAGAAAAATTCTCAGGAAGCCCTCAGGACTGAATTCTAGCTGGATTGTCTTCCTCCTCCCTCTTTCCAGTCCTCCACTGGAAAACCTCTCCTCTTCCTCAGAGAAATTCCCAAAATCCTCTCTGGTCTCAACTGTCCGCAACTACCTTCTCTGGCTCCTTTGGTCCCATCTCCTTGAACAAATCACATCCTAGATTTACTGTTTATAGATCCACTATTACTTTTTAGCAAGAGGAGTGGGTTTATGAGGAATAGTGAATTGTGAAGAACATGTTCAATTCAAAAAGTCCATAAAAAAGATGATGTAAAAAAAAAAGTTTACCAGGAGAGAGATGGACAGCTTTTGGCAGTGCAATGAAAACAACATAACTTTATAGCAAGATCTGACTTCAAATCTGGCCTGTGTTACTTACTATTTGTGTGACCCTGGGTAAATCATAGTATCTATCTCCCAAGATTGTTGTAAGATTAAAATATTGGCAAAAATCTTTGTAAACCTTGAAGTGCTAGATGAATGCTGTTGTTATTACTACTATTAGGGCTGGATATAGCTCTCCTCACTTACACTCTCTTTCACTGGACTGCCAAAGCACAATAAAACATCACTTTATCATCCCTCCAAACTTAGTAAACTCTTTAAGCTCCCAAGTACCCTCTGAATCAAATATAAAATCCTATTTGACTTATAAAGCCCTTCCTAACCTGGCCCCTTTCCTACCATTCCAGTCTTTTTTATACTTTATTCCCCTCTCCTACAATCCAATAGTAATGGTCCCACTTGTTCTCATCTCTGATCACCTTTTCAGTGGCTGTTCCCTCCTACCTAGAATGCTCTCTTCCCTCCATTACACTATCTCTGATTCCTGGCTTCCTTCAGTCTCAGATCAAATCCTACTTCCTCAAGAAGCCTTCCCTGATCTTTCCCATTGCTTTCCCTCTGAAATTATCTCCATCTTACTAGGATCTATTTTATATATGGACATTGTTGTTTGTATGTGGTCTCTCCCATTAAGATGTATATGCATTCAGATTAGAGAGAACATTTTTGCCTTTCTTTGTATATCCAGTGCTAAGCACAGTGCTTGACAAATAGAAAGCTCTTAATAAATGTTTTCTGATGGATAGCTATATAGATCAGGAAATAGGAAGTTGAGGTGTGATCTTTCATAATAAGATTGTTATATTTAATAACTTAAGAGCCACCAGAGAAGAAAACTAAAACCAGATATTAGACTTGGAGTGTTACTACAGGACATAGTTGTGTTGATGAGCATGGCTATATGATCTACTCAAGGGCAGTTAACATAAAAATTAGCCAAAGGCTGCTTGCTATTTGCTGATGAATAACACCAAAAAGTGATGAGCTAGGTAGCATGGCTAATCCAATAGTAGCTATTTGTAACTTAATCTACCTCAGGCAAAAGGGGGGGGAGCTTCAAAGCACTATGACAACAGAGTAGAGTAGTCAAAGTCATCACTCCTACTTGAATGACCCTGTTACCTTTAATTAAAATAAGAATCCCTAGGAGAAAGCAAGTAAGAATCCCTAGGAGAAATGAACAGAGTGCCCATAGTTACCCAAAACTTAGTATGCTTTATGATTCGGTGGATGTCTTAAATAAAAAGCATCTTTAAGGCTTAACTCAAATGACCCTCCTCTGTGGAGACTTCTTCATCCCTTAGTTCAGTGATGGGCAAACTATTCCCTGCCAATTCTAGCCATAGTTTGCCCATCACTACCTTAAGCAATTCCCTAATCACTACACCCCCACATCCAGATGTAGTGATTAGAGAATTGCTTAAGGTAGTGATGGGCAAACTATTTGCCCATCACTGCCTTAGGCAATTATATTCACAAAGTATATTGCTCTAGTTTTTCCTTTGCCCCTTTCACCCCTTATATTATACTACCATGCATAGGTCATACTCTCATAGAAAAATGTAACCTCTTAAAGATCAAATAATAATAACTAGAAGTTATATAGCATTTGAAGGTTTCCAAAATTCTTTACAAATATTATTGCATTTTGTTCTCACAACTCTGGAAGGTAGGTGGGATTATTATTCTCATTTTACAGATGAGGAAATTAGGCAGAAGTTAAATGGTCTGTCCAGGATCACAAAGCTATTAAGAGTGTGAAGTCAAATTTGAACTTGGGTCTCTTTAAGGTCCAGAGATGCAACCATTGTATTATCTAGATGACTATCAGGTAATAAATATTTGGTGAACTAAATTAGAGCATAGAGAAAAAGGGGATGCAATTCAGTAAACTGGAATAAGATTACACCAAAATACTAGATGCCATTCATGGCAAAATTATTGGGAGGGAATTAGGAATGCAATATGACACGCTGAATGTTTGCCCTAGTAGAAATCATTAAAGATAAATTTAAAAAAAATTTTAGCACCTTTTTAGACCATGTATTGAATCTTCAATTCCTTTTAAATATAATAAACAATAATAACTGAAAATAACAGAATCAATCACCAAGCATTTATTAACTTCAGCAATCAACATGGCTAGAAAAGTTTTCTGAATACACAAATGAGTTTTTAACTCTTAAATGGGTCAAAATTTTCAATCAAACTTTTTAAGTACTTTGATCACCTATTCCAGGCAGAAAACTTCAAAGAAAAGCTTAACTGAATCTACCCTAAGCTCAGGAAAACAACTTGGAACTTAGCTTTCTTGAACACATCTCTGAAATCCGAATCATTGCCACACACTTGTCCCTCTCTGAATAAAAAGTACATAGCATACAGATAAGTAGCATACAATCCCTTAGCAAAATTATTCAAAGGAGACAGCTGAGTAGCTCAGTGGATTGAGAATCAGGCCTAGAGATGGGAGGTCCTAGGTTCAAATCTGGCCTCAGACACTTCCCAGCTGTGTGACCTTGGGCAAGTCACTTGACCCCCATTGCCTACCCTTACCACTCTTCTGCCTTGGAGCTCCAAGACAAAAGGTAAGGGTTTAAAAAAAAAAACCAACATAATTTGAAATGGGAATGAAGGGAGGGCCAGCTAGGTGGTTCAGTGGATAAGAGAGCCAAGCCCAGAGAGGCCAGATCTTGGGTTCAAATATGGCCTCATATACTTTCTAGCTGCGTGGCCAGAGACAAGTCACTTAACCCCAATTATCTAGCCCTTACTGTTGTTCTACTTAGTACTGATTATTATCAGCAGGCAAAACTTTAAAATAAAAAATAAAAAAAAGTGGGGGATAGAGGACTAAACAACTGTGGCAGTTATCTCTCCAGTCTTTGAAGGAAGCTAGTAATTCTAAGACAAATAAGTGAGGAGAGTATATTCCAGCCTTAAAGGACAAATAGTTCTTGCAAAACCGGAATGGAGAAATGGAATGCTAAATAAACCAACCAATATGGCTGCAACAAAGAATACATGAAGAGGAAATATATGAAGTCTGGAAAGGTAAGTTTGAAGTTAAACTGTTTAAGATTTTCAATGCCAGCCTAAGCAATACCCTAGATGTAATATAGGGCCAGAGTAGGCTTTCAAACAGAAAAATGACTTGGTCAAGCCTGTGCCTTACAAAAATGATTTTGGCAGCTGTTAAGATGAGATAAAGGATTGAAAAAGGAAGACCAACTAGGAAAATTAGGGAGAGATAATGAGAGCCTAAAAGAGGAAAAATGTTTGTATTAGTAGAAAAAGTTAAGATGGATGAATGGGATGATGTGAAGGGAGACTACTTCACAATTAATTGAACATAAGAAAGCATGGTCCATCAGAAAGATAGCTGGATTTGAAAGTAAAGGACCTGAAAGTCAAATTCAGATTCTGCTTCTTACTACATGATGAATAAGTCAACCTCACAAGGCCTTAGCATCCTCATCATCTCTAAAATAATTTCAACCACATGAATTCTTCTAGTTCTTATAACTATAAATCTTATGAGAGAATCATCATGATGAATCCAAAGGAAGCAAATGTCCTGAAACTGTCTTTCACATCCTTTCATTGTTTTAACTATTCAAAAGCTTAAGTAAAATTCAACTCTCTAGTTTCATTTGCTTTAACAGAAAACACCAAACTTGTGGATTTTTAGGATGTTATTAATAAACATTAAAACCATGTTGCATTTTTGCAAATGTTTGGTTTTAACTTTTACATAGTCTAAAATTATCCCACTTCTTTACTTCCCTAGAGTGTAAACAAAGCATATTAACCAGAATACTGTCATTTTTAATGTTCAATGACATTTAAGATACACCTCAGCATAACAAATAATCAAGATTGTATTGTAAACTAACTACTGTAAAACTAAAATCAGTCTACAGTTTCACCCTTTACCTATAACTATAGCTAACAATTATATTTTACTAAAACGGATGAATAAAAAAACTGACTGGTTTGATTTATATGACCTTATTTTTATAAAGAATTTAAATCACCAAAAACAAAAGAAGCCATATGAGGTAGAGGCAAAAGAATCTGGATGGTTCCAAAAATTAAGATGTATTAAAAAATAAAAATCATTTGTTAACTATATAAAGCTTTAGAAACACAGATCAGTATTCTATCAATACCATTTTGGGGGGAAATAGCTCAAGACCTCAGTTCAAATCAAGCTGCAAAAAAAAATTCTTGGTAGATTTCTAAACAAAACATTGTACTTAGTAATTGCCAACTAGTGACAATCTCATTGGCCTTTAGGCACTGAATGAAGAATCTTTGGTCCTGATCTATGCTTTTCATTGGTTTGAAAATTTCCTATGAGGAAATTTCTGATCAGCAACCACTTGGCAACTTAAAACCCTAAGAAGAGTTGCCTGGAACACTATCAGAATTTAATTCTAGGCCAAGTCTCATTCAACTATAGAAAGCTGTATTTAAAAAAAATGTTAATTGGTTATACACAACACTTACATATTAAAGATTTAGGATAATCTTTCAATGTAGACCAGTTTTGCTTTAGCAATTTTAACACCTCAATTTCTTTAGAATCCAACCTATTCTACAAGTGAATTTATAAAATTGGCTCCAACAAATTAAGGCTTAAAAATCCAGGGTTACCCATTTCCAAGCATTACTTTAGTGTTAAAATCCAAATTATTTTATTTCGAATATTAACATGAATCTTTTGTAATTCCCTAATGCTTTACTTAATTTTTTAAAATACATTAGCATTATTTAGTTAATAGTTCCAGAGTAGGAACATTTTAGAAAGCACTTAATTTCTTGTTTATCAATGTAATTATGATATAACACTACTGAACAGTTTAAAATATATAGGCAATATCTGGTATATAAGCAAATTCAACATTTTATTCAACCCATTACCAGTCAGATTGTCTATCCTCTTAAATCAATTTAGTTATCCATGGGCTAATTAGCCAATTAGTGGATTATCCAAGATCTTGGCTCTTCTGGGTTTGCATTTCTGACACTAATCATTATTATCACAGCATTCAAAAGCAAAGAAAGGAAACTACAAAGCTATTTTTCTACCTAAATCAGAAAAAAAAAAAAAACTTTACAGGATTTGAAACGACTAATGAAAAACAGAAATCTTACTAAATACAAAATTAAATTTTCTACATTTGCAAAACCTCCTCCATCCTTGCCAACAAGCCTAGGGAACTTCTTCACAACAAGGTAGAAAAAAGAGATCTAGATACAGAACCTGCCAAGTCTTCAATGGAAGGATACAGGAGCCTCTATGATCCTAATTTCTAAAGTGGGCAGTTCACGGGGATTCTAGTTCTATTTATTCATAAAGCAAGGAAAGTAATAGATATTCCATCAGCACAGAGTTTCCATAAATCTTTCTCCTCTTCCTCCAAGGCAAGTGTATCCATCCTTTCTCCTAGGAGAATGGAATAATCAATTTCCCTTACCCCAGGTCCAACATTATGGTGTCAGCCAGCGATAATAGCCTTCCCACTTCTGTCACCTATCAACAAGTTTAACCAATTAATCTGCCATTAGTCTTGCCTTTGCTAACTCTGATTCAAACTGTTATCAAAGGAAGAAATACATTGGGAGTTGTACTTGAAAATATCCAATCATTTTTGCCATTGATTTGCCTTCCAGGGCCATCACAGTTTTGAAAACTGCATTACAATGTTCGGCAATCTAACAAACCGATGGGCACCTAGTCTGTTTCCAGTTTTTGCTACCACAGAAAACAGTCTAATAAATGCTATCATATATGTTATCTTTCTGTCATCATGACCTCTTCTTGTAGAAGACAGTGGCTCTTTGTAATCACCATTTCCTTTTCTAGATAGTCAATGTCAGTTTAATGCATCCTAGAATTTTGCCAGGACTCTGAAGGAGAGTGATATATTTTTAAATTAGGGTGTTCTTTTAAGGTTATCAATAAAAAAAAAATTTTTAAGAATTTTGCTAAAACTCAATGCCCAGTAACTTTTTAAAAAGCCTATAGTTTAAAGACTCCATTCTCTTCCCCACTTTTGAAATGTATAGTATTTTGCTAGTCCAGTCTTCTATTACCTTTCCTATTCTCCCCAGGCTCCTTTACAAATGCTCAGTGGCTAAGGCAACCATAACTCTACTAGCTCTTTCAGTACCCTGAGATTTAATTTATCTGGGCCTAGTAACTCGAACTCATCAAGCCAGGCACTCTTTTATTAACTCTCTACTTATCTCAAGGAAAAATTCTCTTTGACACTTTTATGATGTTCCAAACTAAAATGTGATTCAGAAAGTAATGGAAAACTATTGAAGGATTTTGAGCATCAAAGCAGATGGGATATCATCAGAACTGTGAATTAGGAAGATTAATCTGATAATCCAGTGCAGACTAGATTATCTAGAAAAGAGGCTTTCCAAGGGAAGATCAACTATTACAATGGTCCAGTTGAAAACTAATGAAAGGTAGTATAAATCAAGGTAGTAAAGAAAAGGACATAAGAACTGCGGCAATATAATGGGAGTTAGAATCAATTAAACTTGGCAATTGGTTCTATGTGTGCAGAACTGAAAAATCAAAAATAGGTTACATTCTTAATATTTTACATAATATTTTCACATACACACACGTTATATATAACTGACATAACTTTTCAGATAGGTAGTGCAAGTATGACTGAAAGACTACTCTGCTTGGCCCTAGAACTTGAAAGAACCTATAACTTGAAAGAAATGTTCCAAAAAGGCATATTTATATTTGATATAAGGAGAAACTTACATAATAAAGCCAATATAACTGGCTGCTTTGGATAGTAGGTTTTCCCTCACTAGTGCCTTCAAGGTAAAGGAGAAATGACCATATAGATAAATTTTAAAGATGATTCTTATTCCATGTATAAAATTGACCTTTCTCCTCTTGAGGTCTCTTCCCACTCTAATTCTGTAATTTTAATAGCATTATCATTCAAGAGGAATATAAAAAGTCAAAGAAGCCAGTGTGATAGTAAAAGATGGTGAGTTCTATTTTGAGTAATTTAGGGTTTTAAGTGACAACAGATTCCATTAAACACAATTTTCCCAACTAGACTTTACATGATTTTTCACCTACTGATTTAAGATTCTTTTACTCCTTCCCTACCCCCACCCAAGTCTTACTTTCAGATAGTTATCAATACTAGCAGATTGTGTCAAAGTCTTAGGTATGCCTTCCTTGTGAAAAGGGAGATTACCAGGAATTAAAACCATTAATAGTAGAATATAATTTTAGGACTTTAAAGATCATAGTCCAATCTCCTTATTTTAAAGAAGAGGAAAGAAACTAAGTTTAAGCAACATTAACTGATTTGCCTAAGGCTACAGAGCTAGCAAATGTAATAACAGACTACAACCCACCAAATTTGTACAGTGTAGTTTCTTTTATGCCCAAGTCTTTAAACAAGCCTTTCCCAATCATTCAGAAGAATTGAAATAGGAAAATCTAAATGACTATGAAAAATAGTAGAAGCTATGTGACACTTCATGTGAAGACAAATTCAAATATTTTTATGCATCTATCAATCAACAAGTCAATTTACTATTTTCTAGGAACCATTCCCAACTTAAGGCATACAAATACAAAGGGAAGGCAATTCATATCCTCAAAGAGCTTACATTTTAGCAGGGATAACAAGCTCTCAAGTCAGTAAATGCAGGATCTAATTGCAAAATTATTATATAGCAATTTGGAGGCTATGGTATTTACTATGTGCAAGGTTCTATGTACTAGTCACAATGGATAAAAAAAATAAAAATTAAACTGCCCTCAAAGACCTTACATTCCACTAGAGGGCATAGTATGGATACAAATACAAAACTATACAAATTTCAAGAGGAAGGGAAGAACTAAGGAGAAAATCAGTAAGAATAGCAATCACCAATAAGAGATCTAAAGGTTCCTCAATAGCCAAGGATGTATCTAACAATCAAGGCAACTCTTTTATAATTATACAGGAAGAACCCAAAAATAGACAATCACATCAATTTGGCATCATGAGGATGTCTCTCTCTTCTGATTAGTCAGAGCTAATAAACTGAACATGCTCAGAACTTCAAATGCCTCCATTTATCTTTATAAGATGTGGGGAGGGGCAGGAGTTAAGGATGACTCCTCAATTGCTTATCCTAAGTGAATGGAAAGATGGTGCTGTTTTTAACAGAGATTCAAAAATTTTAAAGACGTTTGTTTTGGACAGAAAGGTAAGATGAGTCTTGTTTTAGTAATGGAGCATTTGATAAGTCTACACAAACTAAGTCAGAAGCAATACACAATAGTGATACTCTAAAAGCTATTCCTCCACAGTATCCTCTAATTTCTTCCCAGCAAATTCTATGGTTTAATAGCCTGAAAACAATTTGTTCACTAAAACTACAATTTAGCTTAATTTACCTACAAATTTCTAAATGGTCTAATTTTTATTCTTTTTAGTTTTTTATTCTTTATATTTCTTTTTTAAAAATACTTTTCCATGGTTACATGATTCATGTTCTCTCCCTTTCCTCTTCCCTCCCCCCTCCCTGAGCTAACAAGTAATTCCACTGGATTATTCTAGTAAACTTTTAAAACATTATCCTACTAAACACCCTGCCATTGGCAAGATCCTTAACTCTCATAACTTGACAGTATAAAGACGAACATTCCACTTCTAGTATAACTGGATATTGACAATGATGCTACTTTTTTCACATTTTATTATGCTTAAGAGTTAAGTGGTTGTCATTCACACACAATTCAATCTAATTTCTTTGCTCAAAATATAGAGCTGGAATTGAAGAAATAGAAGTTTTGAAATAGAGGACAAAGGTAGTAATTTCAGAATAATTTCAAGGGGAAGGTAGGCCAGGTAAGAGATAGTAATATAAGAGCACTAGAGACTATGGTAGGAACCCAAACACCATTTACAACTTTAACATTCAGAATACCTTTCCCCATAAAAATAGTCTGATATAAATGAAACAAACACAATCTTCTCATTAAATTGAGACCTAGGGGGCAGCTGGGTAGTTCAGTGGATTGAAAGCTAGGCCTAGAGATGGAGGTGCTAGGTTCAAATCTGGCCTCAGACACTTCCTAGCTGTGTGACTCTGGACAAGTCACTTAATCCCCATTGCCTAGCCACACAATTACACAGTATTGATTCTAGGAGGGAAGGTAAGGGCTTTAAACAAACAAACAAATGAATGAATGAATGAATGAATGAATGGATATGTAAATAAGTGAATGAATGAATGAATGGATATGTAAATGAATGAATGAATGAATGAATGAATGAATGAATGAATGGAGACCTGTCTATAAATAGCAATGGTCTCACTACAAAGATGTCCACAGTAACAGAAAATCTCTCCTTCCTACCCAATCTAATTTGATATTTACAATCTGTTCAAATCAAGAATACCAGATAACCTTGTTAAGGAAAGGCAGCACAGTATCATAGATAAAGCACTGATTCTGGAATCAGAGGTCCTGGGTTCAAATACTCCCTTCTCCTTTCCCTTCTGATGTCTGTGTGATCTTGAGAAAGTCATTTAATCACCATGGGCCTCAGGTTAGTTTCCTCATCTGTAAAATGAAAGGGTCAGGCTTCATGGCCTATAAAGTTCTTTTAAGCTCTAGATATATAATCTTATGTTCTTTTGAGTGGGCCTAGGAAAATTTTTAAAAAGGTTTCCCATTAGTAAAATGCACTGACTCTGACTTTGGTTATTCAAAAATGATTTTTTATTTCCTAGTTTTTTGCTACATTGTTTTGCTCAGTTTACAAAATAAGTGGCTTCCTAATTATTGAGATGTTACCACCCTTTAAGATGCCAAATACTGCACTTCTATATTAAACTGTACTTGAAATTCATAATTTCCACAAGATTTATGAAAATTACACTAAAGAAAGCAGCATGGTATGATACAAAGAGCACTAGTTCTGCCCCTTACTATTTAGTGGGTCCATAACCATTTCATAATCTCTTTAGGACTAAACTGTTTAATTTATTAAGATGGAAAATGAAGCTACACAAACTTATTCTAGCTTAAAAATGTTTTGATCATAATAATTTTTAAGACTGTATTTAAGACATTTTGGTCTTTTGGGCTGTTGTTTTTCTATCTTTACAAGAAACAAGGCTAGATATTTCTTAGGAAAAAACTGCTCCAGTTTCATTAAAATTTTTCAAGACAGCAACAAACTTACTTGTTTTGAGGGTTAAGTAAAAAATGACTTTGGTCATTCCCACCATCAACTTCTGACATAAAAGGTATCATCTGCAGGCAATAGCTGCTAAGAGTAAAATAGTTGAAAAATAGGTCACCCCTACTTATATTTTTAATAACTGGTAAAATAGCATGTTGATTGTACAGAGCAGAAGTGACATGGTCAGACATGTATTTTAATGCTATTGGCAGCTGTAAGCAAAATATATAGGAGAAAGGAGAATGAAGGCAGGTGAAACCAACTAGTATACCATTTCTGTAGTCTTCATTTTGTTGTTGTGTAGTTGTGGTATAATCAGAGAGGGGAAAAATTTGAGAATATATACACAGGATCTTTAAAGTTAGATCTGAAAGACACTTTAACCTAAGATCATTTATTCCAACCCACTCAAACTTACAGATGAGGCCTGAGAATCTAGAGAGCAATGTTAAGTAGATAATATGTGGCAGAGCTGAGATTTGAAAACAGGTTCATTGACTCTAAAACCAGATCCCTTTCCCACTGTATCAAAAAGTGAACACAGAAACAGAAAGTAGAGAACAAGGAAAGTGACTACATGGGGGGGGGGGGGGAGGAGGGAGGGTTGGGGGTTGGGTGGGAATGAAAGAGAAATAGGCAAGGAGGCAGGTAAGTAGGAAAACTGGTAACTCAAAGGTTTGGAACATGGAGCACAGTAATGCTCTCAAGAGAATAAGGGATACCTGAAAGAGAATATATACCTAAATTTTGATCATCAAAGAAAAATTTGGTCTTGAAGAAAGGCCCGTCTTTTAAGATGTCCAAATGTCCATACAGCAACTACCATAATATTATAAACAAATTAGATATTCAAAATACCTATTTAATATCTTTAATACCAAAAATTAGATTTGCTTGTTTACAGTTCAGATCTAATCTAAAATACAAAACTAACAGTTATTGGACTAAGAATGAGGACTGTGAATACCATGCCTCTGAATTTATGTGATAGCAGAATAAATCACTTCACTTCACTGAATTGTCATCCAAATCAATTAGGTTGGCTTTTTTAAAAGTGCCTTAAAACCTGGTTTGGAAGGAACTATTCCCATGAATGGTCAATATACCTGTTTTATACAAAATTTAAAAAACAATTTTAAGTTTAATTTGTGCCATAAAGAAAGCTGTCTCTAATTTTATAATCCCTGCTATAGTATTAATAAATAAAACTCAAGTCAAGCTAAGGTCTTCCAGCCCTGATGCTAAATTCTGGGTGGAGAAGGACCCCTAATATAACAGTTCATTTCCCTCCCATAACTAGGGTCAAGTATGAGCCTTGATATTACTTTACACATTTTCCATGATAAAATATCTACACAAGAGAAACTCAGATAATAAAGTTCCAATCACGATCTATTTATTAGAAAGACTAAATAATTGCCAACAAAAGGGATCTTACGGCTCCCTCAGTAGCCAAAGATGTATCTGACAATCAGGGTAACTCCTCATACAGAGGATCCAAAAAACAAACAGTAATATAAATCTGGCATAACAAAGATGTATTTCAGATTAAATATTAAAATACAGATTAGATTAAATTACAGACGAAAATACAGATTAGAATTTTGTAGCTGAAAAATCCTAAAGTAGGGAACTTAATGGGTGGAGTGTGACTTGTATCACAAATGGAATTAACAGCTCAAGACTTAATGAGTTCAAGTTCACACATTAAGGAAAAGTAATACATAGCAACTTAATTATTAATTACATAATACAATAGTGCAAAATGAAGTAGGTTATTAATTTAATTTCATGTTTCCCCCCCTTTGATTCCTGGGAGACATGTCTCCCATGAATCACCATCTATAATTATAATCTAAATTAACATAATTAGTTACGATCAGAACTCATTGGAATTAAAGAATATATAGGTATATGCAGTCAGGTATTAGAGGAAATTCACACAAACATTGTGAAATTAAGTAAGCAATAATTAAATACAATTTGCACAGGGATAAAAGAAAACTATTGTTGAAGGTTAGTATGCCCCTACTTCCAAGTCAGGAAAAATCCAGGAAACCTAACAATAAGAGTCCCATGAGAAATTAACAATGAGCAGAAATAAAATGATCATACCTTCATAATGGTAATATAAACAGGAATAGGTACTGTGATTCTGGAGTGCTTTAATGGAGGTAATGACAGACCCAACATCTTTAAGGTCCAATGAGTAGATTAATAAGAGAGGACAATAGGCAGTAGTGCTAATACTGATGGCAGTGATAAGTATTTGCACACTTTATTTCAGGACCAAAAGTAAGCAATTTATTGTACAAAAATTTCAAGGGGCAGTCACCTTTGGCACAGAGGCAGCAGTCCATGGGGGAAAAAGAGGGTGAGGTTATTAACAATCTTTTATTGAATTTTGCCAATTCACTAGAAATTCTTGATACAGATGAAAAGCAATAAACATTTTTGGAACAGTCTTTGGAACAGGATAGCAGTGAAGGACTCCTCCATCCAAATCTGCTTCTTAGATTCCAAGAGTATACATGAAGATCTAATACAAACTCAATATGATCCAGAACAACCTTCCAAAACAAAATTAGAAGGTTGTTCTAAGTTTTATTGAGTTTGCATTACCTTTAAGAAAAGCATCTGAAACTGAGAATTTCATAAATATCACTTGCTGTTTCTATCTTTACCTAAACCCTGATATGGATACTGGTATCAACAGGCTGAAGGAAGAATCTTATAAAGAATCCCCAAGGGGGTCTAGCTAGGTAGTTCAGTGCATAGAACACCGGGCCTATCAGGAGGACCTGGGTTCAAATCTGGCCTCAGATACTTCCTAGCTGTGTGATCCTGGGCAAGTCACTTAATAACCCTGATTGTCTAGCCACTGACCAACTGTCTTAAGAGTTTGTTACTAAAACAGTAAAAAAAGTTTAGGGAAAAAAAGGGAATCCATGAAGTCCTGAGAGACCTTCTTTCTCTTAAAATTATCAGACTTCAAAGTTGGAAAACAATTTTAATTATCAATGCAACTTTTCATACTGTTTTCACTTTACATAAAATCACATTATGCAAATTAAACCTTTACACAAAGATTTCTCAAAGAAATCCCTCTCCTCCATCCCCATCCAGTTCCTAGACCAGCACTTGGTGGCCTCCCATACCTCTACCAAAAGGGGGGGGGGGGGGGAGGCTAAAGAACAAAGGCAGAGACTTCTATGAACTTGAGAGGGGACTGCTCATGTCTTCAGCCAGCTATCCATCTTCCATCTTTCCGCAATCAGGTACTACATGTCTGGTCCAGCCCCTACATGATGCTAGTCTTCTCTTGTGTTCAAGTCAAACTGCCCACCACCACCACCCTGCATCTTGCTTTTGGTTCCAGGCAGGCATCCGTGTGGCTGGCCACAGCCCCTTCCACCTCCTGCTCTCATTTGTCTTTGGCTTTCACATGTCCTTGAAACATGTGCTGTCCCCCATAGGGTGTGCAGCCCCCTTCCTGCCTTCTTCCCTTCCTCATGTCCACAGGCAAATTCATATTACATAAAAATCATATTGCATAGAGGTCTGAAGAATGGTACACTTATGTAAACTGGGAAATGTCTAGATAAAATTCTTAACCCAATTTTGAGAATTTGTTACTAAAACACTCAAGGCCTATAAACCTTATGAGCCAATTACATAAATATGTGTTGGGGGGGGGGGCAGCAGAGAGGAGGGAAAGCATTGTCTCTAGTTTTTAGAAAAAATAACCTCAGGAAATTTTTATTATTCCTTGCAAACTTTTTTGATATTCCTTGTCTAATCCCTCCCTCAGGAGATTATCCCCATCACTAAAAAATTAGTTACTTCAAGAATTTAATATTAGAAACACACATCTATAACTATTAACAAAGGGGAAAAAGGATGGGCACCAAAGCTAAGAAATCGTCAAATTCAGGTTGAAAACAGTACCTCTGATTTTAGGCACAAGTCGACTGAGTAGTAAAGTTACAAGTATTCATAAGATAAGGGTTAAATGGTAGGAGTTTGACAAAAGTGAGGTGAGCAGTTGAATAAACAATTAGTTTAATTTGAGAAGTATAGGCTCACAATTAACCAGATGGGAAAATTTCCTGTTCGGGAACGGAGTCCAAGAAATTTGAGTCAGAAGATCCTACCACCATAAAATCATTCCCTCAACTTTTCCCTGATGTTAGACATCTACCTGTAGCAGTTCTCTGACCCATTTCCTTCCAACATCACATTAATATTCTCCTTGTATGGTAAGCCACTAACTTTGAAATTTTACAAGTATACCTGAAATTAAAAACTAAAAACTAAAAAGCTAAATAAAAATAAGAAACTCAAAGTTCCACAAGAGTTCATCTTACATAGCAAAACTTCATTAATCAGTTTAGTGTTATGTTATTATTATTCTCATATTTTAACAAATAAGGACATTTTGTTGATTTATGTAAGAATAACTATATTATGGAGTTTTATTCAGATATAGTGAATACCACAGCATTCACACATATACTGAATAGGTATTTCAAAAATGTAGCTTCACTACATACTAATTATTAACAAATATAATTTCATAATTTTCCAAATAATCTTAGATGAAACTCACTCTTTATTGAAAATTAATTTGAAAGTTTTTCCACTATGGCTGAGAGAGGTCCTATTTCCTCAAAGTGTAGCACTTCAAAGTTTCTTAACATGTCAGCAGTAAGATCTTATGACCTAGCTCAAATAGGAAGTCAAAGAACCTCACAGACAAGGATCTCCTAAAAGGATGCTGCTACTTTCTTCTCCCAACAGTGAATTATTATTGTTATGGTTATTTTCTAATCTAATACAATATACTCCAAAAAAATATTTAACATTTTTGTCACATACTTTTTAAGAGTTTAGTCCCTAAAAGGATCCAAATAAAAAGGAAGTTACTATATAATGGCACTTCTGATACAATGGTTTCCCAAATTTTATACTATAACAAAGATTTTACAAATATAATAACAATATACAATTGGGTGAAATTGAATTGAATGCATTTCCAAATTATCTTGCATAGAAAATCATTTATCTTCTTATCCCTATATTAGTCACATCTTAATCAAATCTAATTACCCCATAGACAACAATATTTTACGTAACTGTACTACCACATACCAGGCATTTTCTGCTTTTTTTTTCAGATGTGTATTCTATAATACTTTGAAATATTTAACTTTTAATTTCTTAGTTGTAATTCAAATTTCTAATATCTGCAAATTTGTTTTCAATGTTCATTTTAGAAAGCACTTTTTAAAATAAATTTAAAAGCTTTGTAATGACACTTTATCAAAGATTTATTTTGTCCAACTGAATTCCCGTAAAGAATAAACATTGTATTATTCATCCTCTGCACAAGCCAGGTGAAGCATGAAGCATGAGCTTCAGTTATGTTTTTCTCCTAACAAACCTGGGAGGTATAAGCTATTGTACTATTATTTATCTCACTGTAAATGAGATCAAATAATATTTAAGTTTCAAAACAAAAATCCCAACCAAATCATTTGAGCTTATAATTGCAAAAGGTAATATGTATTTTCATTTTTCCCAATGATCCATTATTTTCAGGTAGCTCATGTTTCAAAAAGTTCATAACGGCACTCTCAGATCTCATAACTGTTTTTTATTTCTCTTAAATCACCCAAAGGAGGAAATCAATTCCTTTTATTTTCCTAAGTTAACCCCACAGGATACCTTACACAAGACTGGAGAAGAGTCCATCTCTCCTTATCCAGAAGCTACTAAACTTTTTTTAACAAAGGCCTATAGCATAACTATTTACATCAGACCAAAGAAAACATTATTTTTTAATCAGTTAAACTGTATTTATGAAACTTCTACTTAACCTTTCAAAAATTCTATTGAGCTTTCTTTTGTAATCTTATGTTGATTGTGAAAATGAGACATTCAGCACTCACTTGTCAAAGTCATTTCTCCAAAAATTCTTCAAATCTTTATTTTAATGAGATAAAAACCCTTCCTCTCAAATCTCCTTTATCAAAACTTCAAAACATTTAACTTTCAAACCCTCCATTCACTGTCAGTGCAAATAGATTCCAACTTTCTTTTAATTTAAATTTCTATCCAATCCTCATCCCTACTTACTTGAAACTTCTCCATTTTCTTTTTATATCCCTCCAAAGAACTTTGATTAAAGTCCTTCAAAACTGCCCCTTTCTCTTTTCTCCCCACATTTTGAACCGCCACTTCTTATTTTCCAATTATATCTGGTCTACAATTTTTATTCTACTAAATTTTTCTTTACAATTGAGTACAAATTTTATTACACAAAATTGATGAACTACAACTGTCTTAAATATTTAGAAATGCATACTTCATAGTAATTTCTTTAGATGACTTTGTTCTAGTTTGCCAGGAAAGTTATATCATTTATAATACTTAAAACTGTTCAGGCTGACTAGAAGCAAATACAGTGATGAAAACAAAAGTTGTTCCAAATTAAATTTTATTTAGTTTGTTCCCTGATTTAAACAGGTTTCTCTTTCCTTGAGCAAGAAAGAGTTAGTAACAGTAGTTTTATAAATACAAATAAATCTAAACTTTGAACTGCTATCTCTAATTAGTAAAGTCACCCTCCTTCCTTCCCTTTACCAATAACAATAAATCTGTCACTCTTTGGGAATGATAAAAGGTCTAAGGTTTCTATATAAGCATTTAAACTTGCTCATTATACTACTTTTAATACTAGAGGCAGTTCCCTTTTTCTTAAAAACATTCAAACCATAATTTGGAGAGAATTTACATTTTAATTTCTAATTCGTTTACAATGTCATAATATGCTTTAGACTGGGAATAAAGATTACCTCCCTATTTATTCTCTTATCTGCCCTTTCAGTTTGATCAAAGTTAAAGGCAAAGAAAGATTATCTTTCTAGGTTCCTTTTTCCTTTCATTGATCAGGCCAAAGGAAAAAGTAAGTTTGATTTACACAAAGGAATCAAGAGTGTAAAATCAAGTCAGACACATACAGCAAAATATATCTAATAACTGATGGTTTGGTGTTCCTAAAATCACCTTTATTTTTGAAAAGCTCCATTTCTTAGCCTGTCTCTGATGAGGTGGCCTTTCCTGTTAAAATAAGAACATATTTGTGACTCCCAATTTCTTAATACTTGTTAGAGGTTTTGTCTCCATATCTATACCTCTTTCTCCCACAGACCCTACACAAACCTCCTAGCTCAGTGATGGCAAGCCTTTTAGAGATGGAGTGTCAGACCCCGCCTCACCCCACCCCTCCTCTCCTCCCTGCTCCCCTAACCCTTCTCACTTAACTCAGACAGGGATGGGAGGAAGTGCTCCCATTGGGTTGCTGGGCAGAGGGGCTGGGGAAGGGAGGAATGTCCTCAGGCTCATGGAGAGGGGGAGGGGAAGAGCTCTACCCAGAGTCCCTCTGGCTTTCTAGTACTCAACTCTGACAGATGATTTACAGGTATACCCAGAGAGTTCTGCATGCCCTTTTTTTGAAAATGTACCATAGGTTCACCATCACAGGCCTAGAGGAAGGAAGCAGAGGTTGAAAAAAAAAAAACAGTTTGGAATGGAGGGCTGGAGCTGCCTGAGTGTGAGGCTGGAGTTGCCCGAGTAGGGGCCAAGATCAGAGTAGACAGATCCATCCTCTCAAAAGAGACTAGGGAAGATTCCATGGGCCCATTAACCCATTGGGGCATATCAATTTCATTTCATAATAAAAAGAAAGTAAGATGGAGGAGTAGAAGGAAAAAGGGATAATGTGACTTCTCATATGAGAAAGAGTAAGAACATAAAGATAGGGTAGAGGGTCCATTAATAAAAGCCAATAATTCATTTCTAATTTAATGTGAATATTTATAAAGTCCCAACACTTCAAATGACAGTCTATCATTTTAAGATTCAAAGTGGCAGTTCTTAAGACAAATTTAAAATGTAATTTTTCTGTGAAATTTCACTACTACCTTAGGTCAGTGGTGGTGAACCTATGGCACACATGCCAAAAAGGGCATGCAGAGCCCTCTCTATGGGCACACATGCAATCACCTGCCAAAAGTCATTACTAGAAAGCCAGAGGGACTCAGGGCAGAGCTGCTCCCTTGCCCCTCTTCATGTGCCTGAGGACATTCCTCACTTCATCCATCCCTCTGCCCAGCAGCCCAATGGAAGCACTTCTTCCCTTCCCTGTCTGAGGTAAAGGGGTGCAAGGGGGAAGGCGGAGGGGGGGGACGGTACGTGGTC
>NC_058130.1:556134752-556190816 GCF_016433145.1 Gracilinanus agilis | reverse complement strand
AGGCATGGCACTCAGTCTGTGGAGGGGGGGGAGGGCGGGCAGCACTCTGTCTCTAAAAGGTTCACCATCACTGCCTTAGGTCCAAGTCAGTGCCTTAAACCACAGCTTGGAAATTTACAGCAGAGAAATAGAAACACCCTTAGTCAAGTTTATCCTCCTTAGCTCTCAAAGTCCAATTCTGTGAAAGCAGGTCCCTGAGAGTTGTTTTAAAACTCTACTCTTCATAAGTGTCTTTAATTCTCAGTTAAAAGGCTCTTTCTTTAGTTCAAATTTGGAGTTTATTGAAACCATTTTTTTTTTGCAGAGCTTGTGATTTAGATCATATTTTATTCAATTTAATGAAATTTTAGGCCAAAACAATTTATCAAGTGAATTTTAGCAATTTCAAATTTCACCAACTTAGTAGTATCATGCTTCTGTTCTCCTGTACTCACTGTTAAATAGCATTCTTCTATTATTAGGCCCCATAACTCTCCTGAGGTGTTCCAAAGGAAAGTGTCTTATCAAAGCTCTAAAAAGCAAATTCCCTGAGACTTTTACCAAGAGAATCCCCACAAAAGGAATATCTTCTCAAGGGAATTAGATAATGCCATAAAAGTATACTCAGGAAGGAGTTCCCTGTGGTCCCTCTAAAAGGCAGTACTTTCTTTAAAGATTTCATGTTATTTTCCTAAGAATCTCAAGGGACGCTTCAAGATCCAAGGTAGGCTACTACAGAATTCCTGAATCCAGTAAAAGAACTGAGTGAACTTTGATCCCACCTCAGATTGGAAAAATTAGCTGAAACCTGAGGGGGAATCCAACCTCTGGGGCAGTCCCTCACATTAGTTCTTTAGCTCATCAGAGCACTGAGTAAAGTTCCTCAAAAGGCCTTCCACAGCCAGTCAAGATCCCTTACTCAAGTCCTCCCATGATTGCCAACTGTTTTGATAAAATCTGCACTAAAGAGAAAATGAGGCTATAAAGTTCCATGCACATTCAATTTATTAGCAAGTTAGCAAGTGCCAATAAAAAGGATCTAAGGCTACTATGCAACAGTTACACAAGTTACATTAGTTTATGACATGATAGACCAGTGGTTCCCAAACTTTTTTGGCCTACCCCCCCTTTCCAGAAAAAAATATTACTTGGCTTACTTACTTTTATACTATCACCGCCCCATTACAGTTATTCAACGTCCCCAAATGCACCTGTGGCCATTACAGTCACCCCCCCCATCACTGCAGCACCCAACGGGGGCGGTAGCGCCCACTTTGGGAATCACTGAGCCAGACGAATATCCTCTGGAAAATCATTGGTTGACCATTTCTGAGAGAGAAAAGGGAACTTGTGGTTTACATGTTAATAATTTGAGAGATAATGTAGATAATTTTGTGGCTGAAAAGTACTGAAAGGAACTTAATGGTCGGAGAATGGCTTGTATCACAAACAGGGAACCAACAGCTACAGGTTTAAGGAGTTCAGAGGAAGTTCAAGTTTGCATATAAATGCACAGTAACTTGATTATTAATACAAGTTAAATAATATAAAGTGGGGTACCAACTGAAAATTTTATGATTACATGCATGTTATACACAAAATTTATTATTTCCTATATTTTCCCTTCTTTCTCATACTTTTGTATTAATTCAATACCTAAACAGGTTAGCCCTTCTTTCTTCACTATCTTCAACTTCCCTGAGAAGATCTGTACCTAATCAACTTTAAGTTGGTACAGATATGATGAGTATGGAGAACTTCCTGGAAGAGGGGATGGAAAGTCAAAGAGGGGAAAAAAGGATGAATGAAAGACAAAGACTGCTTAAGCACTTATGTGCCAGCACAAAGTTCCAGAGATACCAAATACAAAAATCAAAGAAATGGAAATGAGATGTCCCCTTCACTGTATAGGCCCTCCTTCTGCTAGCAAGTTCAGGAAAGATAAGAAAACTCACAAGAAACTGTTTTCCCTCTTAGGTAACTACAAAACATTTTCTAAATTATCTTCCAAACCATTGGAAAACAGTATTCTAATTTAAATTATACAATTCAAACATTTATCCTCACAATTTTTGATAATCTTTAAAATAATGTGAATCAATTTATTTGGCACGTCTATAAAAATCATATTTCACAAAACTTCAATGTAGCATTATTCACCAAAAGTGATATTAAGCATAAAGTTCTATCTAACATAAGAGTGGGGGAAAAGGGAGTGTCATATATACCACTAAAATGATCTCATCAATGTTGGTTTTGCTTATAAAGAATTCTTCTATCTTGTATTAATAGTTACCACAATGGAACCTATTCCAAACTTTGCCACTACCATTTGGTAGTATAGAAAGCATTGAGAATAACATTACATCTAGCTCTGTCTGGAGCTTTATGAATGGGAAAAAATCTCCTAGCTAAGCCTCAAAATCAATTTAAAAGTCTACTCCCGTGAGGGGAAAACAAGGAAGATGATTTTTTACCTTAGGGAATACTTTTGCTAATCCTTAGCTAAATGTTGCCACTTTCCAAAAGCTATTAAAATATCAAAAGTATTAGAGATTGATCCAAAAGAGCATGGAAGTGCCCACTCTTCTCCTAAAACACAGCACTATCTTCAAGGGCTCTTGCTGTTAACCAGAAACTAGGACCAGGGAGAAGCTCCAAAAACCACACACCTGTCTACAGTCAGAAGAAACTACACACCTGCTAGAAACAATGTTTATAGCAGAGCAAATTCTGAGAGAGAAAATGCATCTAGAGGAGCACTGTTCAATAACAATGCTTCCAAGCAAAATAGCATCTGGTGCATTATATGTGTAAACTTACTTGGCAGAAACTACACAAAGCAGGCTTAGAGGGAACAGTGTGACAATACCCCAGAAATATGACCACCTTGAAATGTCGAAGGTATTAAGTTGTTGCTCCACATGTGTTTCCCCAGTCACATGTGTGCCCCTCATTATATTAGCTCTACATGTATCTATGTTTCACACATTGATGATTATGTGTATTTATCAAGTTTAAGGGGGAATTTTTTTTTACTTTGCTACTTCATTAAATATCTTTGCTTTGAAACTAACAAAAGAATAGCATTACAGCTAAGACTCCAAGTACTATTCTACTTTGGTTTCTATATCTAAAAACAACTTGATTTCCTTATTCAGTCCCACTGTTCCAACACCAGCAAAATAGCATCTGGTGCATTACATGTGTAAACTTGCTTGGCCTACTAAGTGCCTACTATGCGGTCATAAAATATCTTAAATCCCTTTAATAGTTACTATAACATATTTCAAAACAGTTGCATCGTGTCTCATTTTACCAACTAGACTGTAAACTAAGCAACTAAAGTTTATACAGTTGATATGCACAAAATATGCCAATAGCATCATCATCAGCCCAAAATCAACTAATAACATCTTATAGTGTTTTCATTCGTGCTTTAAAAAGATTCTCTTCATTAGTGCTTAAAAAAAAAAAAAGATACTGGCTGAGGGATCAACATCATGTAATATGAAGAACATTTGGTAATAAATTGGAAAAAAGGCTCTCTACTCTCACCTCTTCTATTAACTCACCAAGTGACTATACACAAGTCATTTATTTCACCTTTATGATGGTTTCCTTATTTGTAAAATGAAATTGGTGGGTTAGAACAGTGGTTCTCAAAATGTGATCCTAGGATCTCTGGGGGTGGTCCTTGAGACCTCAAAGTCAAAACTATTTTCCTAATGATACTACAGCTTTTTTGACTTATTAAAATATCCCTTCCTTTTCTAACATATATCTGTGAGGCCAAACTTTCTTCATACACTTCAACCAAAACAACACATCAAGAGATCAAAAGCAGAAGTAGATATGATAATCCAACTTTCTTCTATTGAGCCAATTACTAAAATATATAAAAGCAATTCCACTCTTCTAACTAAATGCTTTTTAGTTGGAAAAAGTTATTTTTCAGGAGCAGCAAGGTAGCTCAGTAGAGAAACCACCAACCCTGAAGATAGGAAATCCTGGGTTCAAATCTCACCTTAGACACTTCTTAGGGCTTTGTGACTCTGGGAAAGTCATTTAACTCCTTATTACTCTTCTGCCTTGAAACAATATTTAATATTGATCCTAAGAGAGAAGGTAAGGGTTTCTTAAAAAGTTATTTTTCATTAAAATATGATGTTGACATGTAATTAGGTTTATTATTTTAAATTGTAAAGTTTTTAATTATCAGTTTCCTATAACCCATATAACCAAAAGCTCTTTGGGATTCTCAATAATCTTTCAGTGTATAAAAGTAATTCTCTCAAGACTCAAAATTTTGAGAACTGGTGAAATGAATCTTAAAGTCCCTTTAACTCTAAAATTCTATAATTTCATGGCACTATTTTGATGAATTAAAAAACATTTTCTTCTCTGTAGTGAAGCCTAAAACTTCAACAGTAATCCACAATGGGACAAGGATACACTGGCTCATAGACATGGAGATACACACACACACACACACACACACACACACATTCACTCACTTACTCAACCTAAAAGGTAGGGCAATAATCTTAGAAAACATTCCTAGAATGAAATGCAATCTATGATAAGAGACAAAAAAAGCAGTATCCCAGCTCTGTATCAGAAAAGGAGAATAAATTTGACAGCAAGTAATTTCTAAATTGCAATGCAAAATGCTATTATAAGCACCGTGTTAAAACATTGTATGTTTAATATTTTATATAATGTACCTTTAGAATTGGTATAATAGAAGCCCTAAAAATTACTTTCATCTAGATTTCAGAGTCTGTATGTATAATCATTGTCATTTATATATGTGAATGTGGAATTGAAGCATGTTTTTAACTAAGAATCGATACTATATGTCAGTTTTTAAGTAAAAAGGGGTTTGTTTTTTTCCCTAAACACATCAAACACTTCAAGGTAATTTGTTCAAATTACCTCTCATCCAAAAATTTTATATAGATCCAGTGTATTTCTATCATGTAAATTTCTAGTAAAGTTATTCATATATATAACATTAACATATCTTATAGAACAGAAGATTAGGAATTTGGCCCTTTAGGTTCTCTTCTAAATTCTAGCATCCAGTATTTAAACTTGGGAGGCTCACATAAAACTTTGGTACCTCCCTTTCACAGTTCAAAGATAGCAATGGCTTCCATTAGAGTTCAGACCCTTTAAGTATAGAAAAAATTCATGGCATAAAGACATTCAAAGGTTCTCAAATGAAAAGATTTACTTAAATAGTAACCTTCACTTTCCCTAATTAGATGTTTGAGGATCTTTTTGCTCTTTAAAATTTATGCTCAAGAGACCCCCATATATTCTTTATATTCAATTCAACAAACATCAAGAGCTAGGATATGCTAGGTCTTGTAGAAACCAAAGACAACAAAATCTCTGCCCAGAGTGTTTAAATCTAGTTGAGGAGAATGATTTGGCTTCAATACTTGCATCCACGTTCATTATTCTGCTACTTTTAGCAAATAAGATTACTGCTCTTATCACCAAAATTTTTAATGTCCCTCAAAAGAAATAGCTATATTTGCTCCCATAACTTCCCAATTTTCCCAATATTTTTGCTTTAACAGAGAGGAGTGAATTATGTATGCATCTGGGTCCTGACCCAAAGATACCCCTTCACGTTTAAAAAAAAAAATTCCCATGTACTAAGTCATTCAGCAACAAAATTATTTAGTTTCCATATTTTTAAGGGTCTCTTGCCCAATAATTCCTCCCTCTTTTAATTGAAGTAGCTGAATGTGTGTATGAGGAGAGAGGGTCGGGGGAGAGGAGAGGATGATTTTCAAGTAAATGAAAGTTTGTGACTATACTCAGTACTTCCCTCAAGTTTCAGGATTGAGGATCTTTGATCCAGACTAAGGACACAAGGTTAAAGTGCTATAACTTCAGCTCACATTTTGTGCATAAGGGAGCAAACAATTGTGCCCAACCAGCCCAAAGAAAAAAAAGGAAGAATGAAATATAGCTGGCAATAAAGGAGTGGAGATTGTCTCCCCACCTCAGCTTTAGTAATTTAAGATCTTTATTCAAATAAAAACAAAGTTCTGCTTAAAGAAAATCATTTTTAAGTGGTGATGGGGGAAATAGTTGAGAGGGAAAGTGCTACTTATAAAAATACAATCACATGGGCTAATAAGCTTCTGCAAAATAAAATGAGAGGATGCTACCACTGACCAAAACCATGTTTGGTCACCATATGAGTGCCACTGGCCTCCCTGCTGTGCCTCACTTAAGACTTTCTATCTCCTAATTCCAGGCATTTTCATCAACTGTTCTCCATGCCTGAAACACTCTCCCTTCTCATCTTTGCTTTCTGGGCTTCCTTTTAAGTAGTAGCTAAAATCTCACCTTCTACAAGAAGACATTCCCAAATACCTTATAATGCTAGAGCCTTCCCTCAGTTAATAACCTCAATTTTATCTGTACATGATGTTTATATGTTGTTTTCCCCACTAAACTGTGAGCTTCTCTTAACAAAGGGTTTCTTGACATCCTGAGCATTTAACATATTCCTGACACATAGAAGGCACTTAATACATACTTATCATCATAGCTGACATTTATATAGTGCTTTTAAAGTTTGTAAAGCCCTTTGCATTTAACCTCACAATAATTCTGGAAGAGGTATTATCATCTCCATTTTACAGATAGGGAAACTGAGGCAGAAGTGGTTAAATAACATGCCCAGTACCACATAGCTTGAACTTGAGTCTTCTTAGCTGAAATTACAGAACATTATCCCACTATATCTCTTAACTGCCTCTTGACTTGAATCCCAAACTTTGATACTCATACCAAATTCTTCCAAGTGTACTTTCCAGAATTATGCTATTTAAAAAAAAATTTTTTTAATCCAGTCCTTTTCATGCACAATTTTCACAGAGCCTTAGACCTTTAGGCACTTTTGATTTTTTATTTATCTAATCCAATCCTCTCCATTTTACAATAAGTTAGGAAACAGGTAGAGAATGGTTCACAGCATCACACTAAAGTTAGACAGGGCATCAGGTCTCATCTAGTCCAATGTACAGATGAAGAACTGAGACCCAGAGAGGTCAAGGGACCTACACAGATTAGTCTCCAACCTCTGGTTAACATACACATAGAAACATCAAGAGTCTACAAAGGAATTTCAAAGAATTATCTGGAAGACTCAAGAGAGAGCTGAGCATATCCATCTTGAGTAAGTACATCCTGGGATGTACTTTGGAGAAAACTAAAAAAAAAAAAAAAAACTTAATGAAAATACAACCCACTTTCCCTCAACTGGTTCAAGCCTGAGCTATAGCATCATTTTAAAAATACATTTCATTGGAGGCAGCTAGGTAGCTCAGTGGATTGAGAGTCAGGCCATGAGACAGAAGGTTCTAGGTTCAAATCTGACCTCAAATACTTTCTAGCTGGGTGACCCTGGGCAAGTCACTTAAACCCCATTGCCTAGCCCTTACCACTCAGCTGCCTTGGAACCAATACACAGTATTGATTCTAAGGTAGAAGGCAAGGGTTAAAAAAAAATACATTTTATTTAAAATAATGCAGAAAAGATAAACTGATTAAAACATTGAGGATTTTCATCTATTTCATCAGTTTGTTCCACATATTACATTTAATATTGTAGTATGTTGGTTATTTGCATAAGATCAGCTTATGTGTTAAGTATTTACCCATCTGAAGACAAGTCACCTCTAAGTGAATAGCCAAGCAGAATATATCCAGCTCGGGTCAAATGTTACAACTTCTTTCAAAGCTCATTAAAAAATCTTCTGAATAGTCCTGAAATTTTTACAATTAGTTCATGGATCATCTATATTTGAGTAAGTATATGGTGTAGATTTTAAAATCAATATTCAATGCCTCCAAGGTATGATATTTATAAGGATTTATTAGGCCATATTTTCACAATGAATAACAGGATGGAGATCTGGAGTTGAAAGGGATCTGAAAGGTCTCTTTCTCTTTTGGTTTACAGAAAAGGATACTGAAGTTGAAAAGGGTTAATTGCCTAAGGCCACTCAGAGAGTTAATTTCAAAGCTAGAATTGAATTCAGGACTCATGAGTCCCAGAGCTCTTTCTACATCTGAAGCTCAATGTAGGTACTTGCTTCAAAAAAAAAACAAATCTCAACCCATTAATAACCGCCATACTTTATGGGTATAGCTCACATAATTCCACCCAAAAAGTGATTTACTCAAGAAGTTTTTCTTTCTCTTGAAATTACAGAGATACTAATAGAGCACTCAGGTTTATTTGTCAATTTTCTCTTGCTCTCAATGTATGGCATCCTGTATCTGATAGAATCCTTTACACTTCATTTATAGTATGCCACCACGTGCCTGCCTCTTTAAATGTCCTTTGGACAAGCACTAAATGTAATTCTTCAGACACTGTGGTATTTATTGTATAATCTGTAGTTACATAGCATAACCAGAATACTAAATAACTAACATTTTTATCATGCCTACTACTGTATGTCAGGTACTGTAGTTAAGAGCTTTATGATTATTATCTCATTTAATCCTCACAACAAGACTGGGAGAGGGGAGTAGGTGCTATTATCCCCATTTCACAGACGAGGAAACTAAGGCAAAGAGAGGTTAAGTAACTTGTACACTTCAGAAGTATCTGAGGCCATATTTGAACTCTGGTCTTCTGGAGGCCAAGCTAGTAGTCTAACCAATGAGCCACCTACCTGCCTCATACTTTAGTTAAAAGGATGTGCCTTTAGAAGAAATTGTTTGTCTAGCTGCAAATGAAAACATGCCATCTTCTACTTTTATTTCCTTCATGAATTTTTTATTGTATGTATATGTGCCTTTTATCACAACATGAGCAATATGGAGATATGTATTGCATTAAAGCACTGGTTTGATCTATCAGTCTATTTATGGGGGAGGTGGGTCTTAAAATGTTAGAGAACAATTGCTTCTACATGTAAATAAACTTTTTAAAAGATATGCCTTTGTTAAAAGGAGCTTGGGACTATCAAAAGAACTACATATTTCTAAGGTAATCTAATCTACCCTCTATTTAGATCCATGTAAGCTGTCAAACCAAGATACACCACCTATTAGACAGGTCTGTGGGTTGTGGATCAAAACCTAGACAACAGGCTTTCTCTATCCACTTTTTTCCCTGAGTGGTTAGTTAAGTCAAACCCTGAATATTTCCATCTTTAATGATTAATTCTTTCATGAGAGTGAGGGAATAGTTGTTTTCCTAAGTTTGAAAAACAATTTCTAAATGTTCAAAACATATATGATTACATTAAAACCAAGTTTTGTTTCCTCTATAAACCATATGTCCATTTTTGAATACACAAAATATGATAAACAAGGGCCTTTCACCTTTGGAAGTGAGGGTCCCTTTTCATCTTGGTAGCAACATTTTAACTTTAACTTTTCTTCTAAGAATCCCTCCAACTTTACTGATAAAGCTCTCAACTAGTACTAATTTCCAAGATTAATAGTAGCACAAGAAAATGTTTATCTTACATATCCAATAGACATTCATTTCAGGAACATAGGCTGCCAAA
The DNA here is from genome assembly GCF_016433145.1 of Gracilinanus agilis. NCBI lineage: Eukaryota > Metazoa > Chordata > Mammalia > Didelphimorphia > Didelphidae > Gracilinanus > Gracilinanus agilis. Next base: position 556,181,280 of record NC_058130.1, on the reverse strand, counting down.
ACAATAGTATTAAGTAAAAAACACAAACACACACAAAAGCATTCACCACTGTAGATTACAACAAAATATTTCAACAGGAGGTGGCTATTGATGTAATTTCAGGGTTTAAGAACTTTTTTTTAATCATAGGAATGAATACAATAAGCATAACTTCCAGAATGCCCCATAGCTCCTCAAAACAATAAGATAAATCTCCTAATGCTTGCCTTGAAACAAAACTCTTACTCAACTGCTTACATAACTTTTCTATAGAAATACAGGAAATAGATCAGTATTTTAAAAGCTTAATACTAGTTGCTTAATAGTATCCTAACACCATAGCATCATAAAACTAATTTTCTGGATATATAAAGCGACTTTGCTATATTAACTTTCTCCTGACAAGTGCTGGCAGAAATACAAGTGTTTTCCTGTAGGCCTGACACTTCCCCGAACAAAATAGCTTTATAATGTTTCACTTTACCCTTTGAAATGCTTTAATTTTAAAAAATACGTTAATTGGAATTTTGAAAATTCAAGTGGAATTGAGCATACTGACTTATCATCTGATTATTCCTGCTCAATATTATTGCATTTGGTCCTCATTAAGATTGTGAGGTAAGCTCACTGAAGTCATTTGCTCAAAGCCACAATGCAGGAAATGGAGACACAAATAGTAAGACACAAATCTCCTAAGGTCACCAAAAGAACCAGGAAGAATCCTAGCCAGTAGTACCACTTTAGCATCGCAGATAACGAGGTGAAAGGAAACTAGTGCAAGGACACCCACCTTTCCTCCTCCTTTTACAAATGAGAAAAATAAGGCTAAAACAACATATAAGTGATTTGTCCAAGTTCACATAGGTGTTTAAAAGGGAGGGTACTCCTAATAACTAAGTTCTTCAGATTCCAATTCCTTTAGCTACAACATGCTGCCTCCCTACTTAAGGACGAATATTTTAACCAAAAGTATTGGTACAAAACTATATGAAAACAAAAGCTGTAAAATAAGCCGTTTCTTTAAATTTTCTGAGTTCTATGAGAACTGCAAATCCTGGATTGCAATAAATGACACAAATAGGCAGCAAGCTAGAACCTGAGCAAAGACTAGGGGGATGAGGGAGAGATTAGGTCTATCTGAAACATAAGGTGCTAAGAGTAAAGACTAAATTTTAAAAGCCTATCTTTACCCCCAGCGTACTACTTACAAGAGATCAAGAATCCTCAACACCAGAGTCTTCCCCCAATCGCTGAGAGATGCGCCTGGCTCTCTCCTATCACAATAACCACGATCACCAACATCTCTCCCTCAGATTCGGGAAGGCAGTGGAGAACTTCGGTCTCACTGGCAGTTATAAACTCGAGCAACACTGGACCCCAAAACAGGGCACCGGGAAACATGGGCTCCCCCTCGCTCCAGTGAAGCCAAATGATCCCCAGGGGGTGCGACTGTGCTCAGGGGGTCCACGAAAGCTGCCCTGAGGCTACGGTCCCCGAAGCAGCATGCGCCACCTCCGGGCCCGGTAGGAGCCCAAAGGCGCACACGCTCCGAGGTCATCTCCCTCTCCCGTCCCAGAAAAAGTCCTGCGAATCCCCAGGGACAGAGAAGAAATGTCAGAGGCGGACCGTGGCAAAGGAAGGGAGAGAGACAAGAAGGGACCGCCAGGAACCCAAGCCCAACAAGCTGCCTCCCGGCGGGATCCCAAGATGGCGGCCAAGGCGCCTGGTTTCGGCACCCCAAGCTCGGCTCGCCTTTTCCTCCCGCAGCCTCTGCCTCCTCCGCCGCTCCCCCTACCCCACCTCCGCCATAAGCTGGGTGTGCGCGCGCGTGAAACTGAGTGTGAGTGTGAACGAGAGGGGGAGGGGAAAGGAGAGGAAAGGCTGACGCCGAAAAAGACGAGAGCTGGGAGAAAGGCAGAAGGCATACACATACGGGGAGCAGTGAGAGCGGGGCGGGCGACGCTCTCTCCTCCTCGCCAGACCCTCCACCCCCACGAAAAAAAGGGAGGGGGGGCTGAAGCGAGGAGCTAACCATCTAGCTCTCCCCCTTCTCCTCGTCGAGGCCTACCTAGCTACCTACCTTTAAATTTGAGGTCTGTGGGCGGGTCGAGGAGCAGGATCTGCTCGTGCTTGGCCATGGCCCCACCAGCGGCCGCCATCGAAGAGACAGCGCAGGGGGAGCGGGGGCGCGCCCGAGGCGGCGGTTTGCCTGGGGGGGAGGGGGCTGTCCAGGGGAGGGAGTGGGAGGAGCCGAAGCGGGTGGGGGGAGAATGGAGAGATGGCGAAGCGCCGGGGCTGCGAGAAGGGCACAGACACCAGCCTGGGCTCACCGCTCGCTCGCTTCCTGCTTCAGCTGGCTGCGGTTCGGGAAGTCGGAGGACCAGTCGCTTCCCCCCCTACTAGCAACTGACTCAACCCCACACCAGCTACCACGGCCACGCGCACTGCGATCCTCACTGCCCCACGTGACGTGCCCCTGCGTGCGACGTGCGCGCCACCGAGGCGGCCTGGGCCCCCTCTTCGTCCGCCCCGCCCTTGGAGCCTTAGTGCGACTTAAACCTTCAGGCGCCTGCGCGCTCCCGCGTACTCGACCGATTTCTGGAAACCGTTCTTAGAGTGTCGGTGGCAGGGTTGTAGACTGGGAGATAGGGAGCGAGGTGCAGTGAGATTAAAAGAGGTTCTGCGTTCACAAGTAGGTGGACTCGCCCTCCTCTCGCTATCAGGGATAGGTTTGGAGCTGAGGAAGAAGGAGAGAAAAGGAACGGAGGACTTGGTGCAGAAGCCTTCAGAAACTACTGCTCCCAGCACGGGAGTTCCAGGCGGGCTGAATGTAGAGACCGAGCCATTGGAGGTGGAGCATTCTGGGAGTTGGAGTCCCGAAGCGCAATGCACATTGGAACGTGTAATAGCGGCAGGACCAGCCGGCAAGCGGGCCATAGGCGGGAAGAAGAGCAAAGTCCCTTGGACTGACTTCGGGCGGGGCGTGTTGACCCTGTCATGGGATTTGTAAACCTTTGCAAAACACCTCATTGGCTGGCCCTGGAGTCCCAGTACCTACCTCCTCCAAAAGTGATCAAGTATATCCCAAGAAGAACAAGGTATATTTAATTAGATTTGGGGGTGGATGCTTATTTTCCCTTTTCGGGGGTAAAGGCCTTATTTCAAATCCATCACCTTGTATTCTGAGAAGAGCTATAGTACGTGGTGTGTTGGAGCATGTCTTATTGTCAATATCCTGCCCAATGAGGCAAAAAACAGATAAGAAACTAGCACTAGCATTGGAAAGCACATTTGATGCCATGACCAAATATAAATCAAGATCCAAAACTGGGGTAGTGAGTTTTGATAGGAGCTAGTCAGAACACTGGTGGGAAAATAGCCCCCTGGGGCACCACCCATCCAACTTTTCTGTTGAACAAAATTGGGTGAACTTTTCCCAAGTGCAATTAATGCCATGAGATCTCAGACAAAGCATGGACTGGCGTTATGCGTGTGATGGCAACGAACCTCAAAAAGCAATTTTTAAAAATGATTTTACAAAAATAAGCAAAGGGCAAACAAATCAAGCACTTTGAAACTGCCCTGGGGTAATGCCATATATGGGTAATCTGCTATCCTTGAAGCCCTGTCCCAGTTTGCATATAAACAAAAAACCCTAATAGATGGAACTGGCCCTACAATAATGCTTGGCTCCACCAATTGAAGACTTAGAATCAAAGCCTAAATGGGCCTGTCAAAGGTAGAAAAGTAAAGCATGATTAGATGGTTCTGTTACTGGAGCCCTAGCCTAGCCTCAGGAAGACCTGAGTTCAAATCACACCTCAGACACTTACTGGCTGTGTGATCCTGGGCAAAACACTTAACCTCTGTTTTCCTTAATCCACCAGAGAAAGAAATAGCAAACCACTCTAGTATCTTTGCCAAGAAAAACCCAGTGACAGTATTGTTGTGCTATGGTGACTAAACAACAACAAAGATGGGTAAAACTGCAACTCCCACATCCATGAAAGGTAGCACCTTCCCTCTAAGATTCTTCGATTTATTTTGGGCATGCTTTATTTGCCCATAGTTGCCTTCATGTTATCTCTCTCCCTCCTTAAGAATTAAGATTCTAAATTGCTTGAGATAAATCTTTGCCTTTCTTTGTATTCTCAGAATTTAGCACAGTGCCTGGTGCATTGATCAACTGACTAGCACCGACAGAACAAAGGTATTATCTTCAAGCAAAATAAATTGGATCCAGGAGACAGCTCAGTGGATTGAGAGCCAGGCCTAGAGATGGGAGGTCCTAGGTTCAAATATGGCCTCAGACACTTCCAAGCTGGGTGACCCTGGGCAAGTCATTTGACCCCCATTGCCTACCCTTACTACTCTTCTGCCTTGGAGCCAATACACAGTATTGACACCAAGACAGAAAATAAGGGTTTAAAAAAAAATTTTTTTAATTAAATAAACTGGGTCCACATTAGTGTAGTGCTATTAGTCAAAATGCATTATTCCAAAGGGCAAAAAATTTGTCTTGTATTTATGTTTAATTTGCAGTAACATTAAGCATAGGATCATATGCTGTTAAGGCTTGTTCAGCAGGTACAAAGTATAAGCCCCTGATTTCACAATCAGATTTAGGGCCTCCCCTTCCAAAGTGCCTTTTATTTGTATGATGCTGATTCCTGGATATCCACCATGAGAACTTCATTCCTTGTGCTAACCCACTGAGAAATGTCTGGAGCTCCTGGGAAACATGCAGTCCCTGTTAAACCTCAGTGTAAATTATTTTATCAGGACCTTACCAAGTGACAACACACTGAAAGCTGATTTGACAGGGATAAAGGTAAAGGAAAAAATATCTAGAGGATACACACACATCACTGTTTAGTGAGGCCAAATCTGAATAAGAACTCTGGATAACCAGGAGTAGCATGAGGAAGAAATGGGTACTAAAAGAAGATGTGATTTAAGTAAATACTTGGGTGTCACCTATTTTTCTGAGGTCACCTTTTTTTTAAGGTAAACAGCTAGGTAATGCACTGGATAGAGTGCCAGGCCTGGAGTCAGGAAAATCTGGATTCCAATCTGGTCTCAGACACTTACTGGCAGTGTGAGCCAAGGCAAGTTACTTAACCCCTATTTACCTCAGTTCCTCATCTATAAAATGTGAACACACTGAAAAAGGAAATGGCAAACTACTCCAGTATTCTTTGCCAAGAAAACCATGGGGTCATGTAGAGTCGGACATAACTCAATAACTCAATATTTTTAATATACCATTAAATACCAAAAAAAATGTTTCTGTTTCTATAAAAGTTCCTGGCCTGAGAGGATTTTCATTTGGTGAGTATAATAAATCATTAAATCTGTCAGAGTGGGCCCTCATAGAGTTTCAAATTAAGAATTTCTCTACAGTGGGCCTAAGGTTAGGAAGTATTTCCTTAGTCAAAACTGGGGCTAAATAAATAAATATTTTTTGCCATTGTTTACCTTTAAAACACTGCCATAGTACACAAAGTTTTGCTTGAATTAATTTAACTATTTAAGGATGAAATTATTGATATGAATATGTCATCAGTTTGTCAACATATTCATTTGTATGGACCTAATATTTCAAAAAGAGCATTAAGATTTCAACAAAAAATATTTCTACTAAAGTGAAAATTGTTGATAGGAAACAGCCTTCAGTTCTGTATTCATGGTTGCTCTTTATCTTGCTGAGGATAGAGGGGAATGTATAAGGGCAAAATGAAATTACCAAAATTAGAATTTGATCAACTTACTTCATATGAAAACTTAGTGGAGTTTTCCTTGACTTTAAGTTGTGTCTCTAGGATACTACCATTTACAAAAATAAAGCACATTTGAGGAGGATTACATTTTGGGTTTTGTTTTTGTTTTTTTAATGTAGACCTAGGCAATAGTGGCAAATAATTGTGTGGCAATGATTATTAAACATTGTGAATATATAGTACCACTCTCTTCCTTTCCTCTCCTAGATACTTTAGAAAATTATCCCAGGTAATTTGAATAACTCCACCTAGCTGCCCAGGGAAATTGCCCCAGGGCCAAAAGACTTTTGAGGAAGAGAATTCAAAGAAAATTGCTTAACTGCTCAGTATTTCTATTTTCTATAAACACATAAGAACATAACGACTTTCCATTAATTGCTAAATAATCTTTTTCATGTTTTGAGCCTTTTAGGCAAGGAATTGGTGACTACCCCTGTGGATTTGGAGAGGGACAAAGGAATACTTAGGTACTGAAGTTCCAAAAAAAAATCTCTTTGATAGAAATGAGAAATCCCCCAAATGTGGGACAGCTAGGTAGCTCAGTGGATTGAGAGCCAGGCCTAGAGAAGGGAGGTCCTAGGTTCAAATTCTGCCTCAGACACTTCCCAGCTGGGTGACCCTGGGCAAGTCATTTGACCCCCATTGCCTACCCTTACCACTCTTCTGCCTTGGAGTCAATACACAGTATTGACTCCAAGACAGAAGGTAAGGGTTTAAAGAAAAAAAAATTTTAATAAAAAATTAAAAAAACAAAAGAAATCCCCCCAAATGTGCCATTCAAGGGTTACCTAAATATAGTGATTAGCTAACCTATAGACATTACTAGCTCTCCTGTGAATGTAGTGATTTATAGCCGGGGTCAGAGAGCAGGTGACCACTGCTGATTTCTCCCAGCCCCCTAGTCTTGTGTAACCACAACCCCAAAGCCTCATAGTATATGACTCTTCTTATTGGTGTAGATCAATGGCTCTACATCTGCAGAGTGCTCATCAGTCACCCTTAAGTTTCTTCAGATTTTTCAGTCTTTTTAGGCTTAGAGTATTCTGACTTCTAGCTTAGAGAAGAATCAAGATATCAGCCCAATTTAAGGTTACTGGAGGAAAAGACTCCAGGAAAGAGCTGGTAGTTTCCATTGTGTCCCTTTACTTAATTTGCTACACTAGAGATTTGGGGGAACTTCCCCTTGGATGAAATCTAGGACTTCTTGTTTTTTTAATTATTTCACTCCCAATGAAAGAGTTCCTTCACTCTAGTATATAGTTAGTCTCTTATGTATTCTCTCTCTCTTCTCTTTTTTGCTATTGACTTGGATTAGAAAGGTTTTTTGTTTTTCTTTCTTCCTTCCTTCCTTTCTTTCTCTTTCTTTCTTCCTTCCTTCCTTCCTTTCTTTCTTTCTTTTTCTTTTTTTGCTACTTGCTACCTCCTATATGTGTTCTTTGTGGAATTGGTATTTGGTGAGAATGGAGTCTTTGGATACCAAGCTTGGGGGTCTCACTACTCGAAATGATAAAACAATGATCAGAAGTGAGATTGAACCTATCATATCTCATAGAAAAATAATATTTGAGAGAACAGGTACATGTAATTCTAGCCCAGTACCCCGTCTCTGAGGAAAACAGAATGGTCAATCTTTGAGTCCAACCTCCTACTTCTCCTGACAGGAGTCTCCCTTGGAGAAGGGAGTGAGGGTGGGAGGAAGAAGAGGATAAAGATATCTATTTTCCTCCCCTCTAGCCACAACCTTTTACACTTAAGACACAAAGATCTAGCTAGCTGGCACTCTGTACTCCATTCCCATCCCTACCACTTTCTCCTCAGCTTTTCTAAGTTCCTCACCAACAAAACTATTACTAAGAGGGGCAGCTGGGTAGCTCAGTGGAGTGAGAGTCAGGCCTAGAGACAGGAGGTCCTAGGTTCAAACCCGGCCTCAGCCACTTCCCAGCTGTGTGACCCTGGGCAAGTCACTTGACCCCCATTGCCCACCCTTACCACTCTTCCACCTATGAGACAATACACCGAAAAGTACAAGGGTTTAAAAAAAAAAAAACTATTACTAAGAGAAAGGTGAAAAGTTCCTTCCTTACCCAGTAAAAGCAGCCACTCTCTTGGGTTTTTAAAGGAAGCCATGTAGGGAGGTCTCCTAAAAGGTGAAAGGGAAAACTTTTTCTTTAATCGTGCATAGGAATTTTCCTAAACAGCAGCATAACAAATTGTGAATGAACAAGCAATAACACTAGAAGGTGTTGACCACTGGATGAGGATGACTGGCTGAGCTTGCATTTCACCCCTGGTGGCCTTTAAAGAGCAAGCACACCCTCTCTGTCTCTGGAGATAGAAAGAAAGCCAATAACTCACATTATAAATCATAAGCTATAGCATCAACATACTCTCCATCACCCTCTCCTTTTCCCTCCCGCTTCCCCAGTTCTCCAAGCTCTCACCCCACGGAAATGGCAATGGTTGTCAGCGAATCATTCCAGCGATCACTGATGAGTCCTTACCCCAAACCCCATTCCAAGACACAAGTTGGATCCCTGAGCAAGATTCCATCTCCTCCTGCAGCTTCTAATACCTCTTTTCCCTTCTAAAATACCCTTGCCTACTTGAGTAAATTATTCTCCTAAAAACTTATTCAAATGGAAAAGTAGGCAAACATCATTCAAGATGGATGCTCAGGTCATTGCCTTATCAGGGGGTTAGACAATAAGATCCTTAAGGGTAAGGACTGTCTTTTGCTTGTTTGTCTGACACTTCGAAAATGCTGAATAAATGCTTATTGACAGACTGATGCCGACTCCACTAGGCCCTTCCCAGTCAGTCAATTGATTGCCTAGCATTAGTGCCCCAGTTTCATTTAACCAATTAATATCAGTTAGCTCCTGGGGGACACTCTCTCTGCCTGGAGAATGGATTCAAGCTGTATAATTCTTAGAAGGAAATGTATGTTTTATAATCTATAATGTAAAGTTTAAATTCTTTGAGAATAATTTCAGGATAAGGATTTTGCCATCTCCCCAGAATCCAGACGACGAACCTGTTTGGTGAAGACACCATGAAGATGCCTGAAAACCCTTCACTGGATCATGAAGATCCAATTTGAACTTTGGGGTGCAGTTGATTGAACTATGGAGAGTTAAACAGCTGAATGCAATTTGTTCTAATTGTACACTGTTATACCAATAGGGGACTGCCCCCAAATTGGTTTTTTGTCAATGCGGCTAGTTTTATCCATTTGTTTATCCATTTCTTTTATCCCCCAAATTCCTGAATTTTAGAAGTTGTCTGTTTTTACAGGTCCAGCAAAGAAAAAGGGCTAACCTTTTTTTTGCCGGACCTCAGGGGGAAATGTTTGTTAAATTCCTGGAAGTGCTATTTGGAAGTGTCTAGCAAATTTTCTATGGACACATGGGGACTATCAAACTACATTTCCCGTGTTCCAGTGGGTTTCTGGTTCTTTGGGCGTGGGGACGTAGGCGTCCCCACGCATAGGACAGTTTAAATGGGAGGAGAACGGAAAGGAAGGCCTTTTTTTTTTTGGTCTTCCTGAAGAGTGGCTGGTGAGAGATGGGCTCCGACGGTAAATTTAAAAGTTAGGCAGGCGCAGTCATATATATATTTTACCAACATGGCCATGGCTTTAACTAAACTACTAATTTCTCTTATTATCTCAGTCTTTATAATTTTTAATCATAACAAAGCTGAAAGCACTTTCTACCTACAAACCCATTCTACCACCGAGCTCACCCTCGAGTGTGGCCTAGCAGGTGACCCAGCTCCTCCCTCTTTCCCCCCCATTAGTGCCCTCTCAGCTCTGCTCCCACCTCCATCCACCCCCAGAGGCCTCCAAGCTGCGCCACAGTGCACTGGAAACTGTGGCCTGGATTTCTGGTGGCCCATTCTCCCAACTGTCAAACCCTACCTAAGAGGAGGGACACATAGACAAAGCAGAGGCAACAGCTGGCTCCTGTACTCCTGGTGGCCATGAATGAAAGAGGGCCCAACACTGTCCTTCTTGAAGTCAGCCCATCACTGCCACTTCCAGAAAAGGAAAAAAAGCCAAAGCATTCTGTGAGTGCCCAGCGCCTGGATAGCATCAAAGGTGCCCAAGTCATCCACCATCACTGGTCATCCTGACTTTTGTCTTGCCACTGGATTTCAATGACTCTGGAAGTCTTCTTAATGGTGTGACCCTGCGCAAGTCACTTAACCCCCATCCATGGCCTAGCCCTTACTGCTCCTCTGCCTTAGAACCAATATACGGGATTGATTCTAAGACTGGTGATAAGAGTTTAAGAAAAAAAAAAAAAGGACAGCCTTCAGTCATTACCAATAGGTCCATAGGTCATACCGTGAATGTGGGGTGTTATTTTTAGCCATAGTAACCTTTACCTACTGCAACCATTCAGGGTTACCTTGAGAATCCTGAGGAGGCAAAAGTAACTAACTCTGTCTTCTTGGAAGTGGCTCATAGAAGGTGCTACAAAATAAGAAAAAGCTTCCTTAAAAATGTTATCTGTAAGGGGTGGAATAAGGGAGTACCCTAAAATCTTGAACTTCTCAGGGGGTAGCATTGACTTGGGTTCGTGTTTGTGTCCTGGAGAGGATAGAGACCTCCCTGGTACCTCTGGGAGAATAATTCACTACAGGGAAATGATGGGTTGGTGAAAAACTCCTTACATCCTCCCAACAGTCATAGAAGGAATATAGTAAATGAACGATTATCCTGATTTTACCCCTAAGGACCCGGAGACAGAAAGAGTTGTAACTTGTCCAGGGTCACACAGCCAGCAAGCTGGACATCCATCCCGAGATTCATTATAAGGCTGGTGCTCAGAGATGGAAGGCCTTGGTCAAACCCTCCCTCCCTGTGACCCCAATCCTTCTACAATTAGATGAAAGGGCCTTTTCTGACCACAATGATCAGGAACCTAAATTTACTAATATCTATCCAAATAGCTAGTAGATGTGGGATCTTAAGGAGATGTCAGATCATTCTGCCATTAGACACTCCTTAGTCATAGAGAACCCCAAATAGGGTGTTTATAGCAAATGTGAATGCAGTAGTTCCCAGGCTGAAAATCATTGAATATTCCTCTCTATGAGTTAGCCAACCACAAACAGAATCAACTAGGCTTTTTTTCTCCCCAGACCTTCCTTTGTGGTCATATAGATACTGTCTAAAAAGTCTTAAGATTTTCATTTCTGATCTTTTAACCAACCCACAAAAGTACTATATGAATTATGCCACTCTTCAGCTTTTAGGGTGTTGCTTTGATAATGACTCAGAATCTTCCTGAATTACTCACCCTTCCTCTCCCTTGCCCCTACGTACACACTTGCAAATAAAAACACACACACACACATTTCCTGCCCTATTTAATATTCCTTTTTCATTTATTAAGCCTATTACTTATATCAATTCAATAGAGATTTATTAAAGCTGAAGTTACAAAGTCATTTGTTTTTTAAACAAAGTTCCTAAATGGAGGTTAAAATTTGTTTTTACATGTAACTGGAAAAAATAAAATTTTTAAATTTAAAAAAATAAAAACATAATTTCTGACCTTAAAGAGTTTATATTCTACTGAGAAAGGAATATTGGAATATAGAATATATATAGACACATATAAAACATGGTAGAGTATAAGGAAGACAAAAGAGAGGTCCACACAGTGTTCTAGGAAAAAAAAATTTTTTTTAAACCCTTACCCTCCATCTTGGAATCAATACTGTGTATTGGTTCCAAGGCAGAAGAGTGGTAAGGGTTGGGCAATGGGGGTTAAGTGACTTGCCCAGAGTCACATAGCTGGGAAGTGTCTGAGGCCACATTTGAACCCAGGACCTCCCTTCTTTAGGCCTGGTTCTCAATCCACTGAGCTACCCAGCTGCCCCTTCTAGGAAATTTTTAATAAAGAATAAAACACTTCCATGGGGTGGAAAGTGTGGGAGTGAAGACTTTACAAAGAAAATGGTACCTGAGCTAAAGGAAGGAAGATTTTGAGAATGAAAATGAGAAGGAGGTGTACACCTAACACAGAGGATAGTCTGAAAAGAATGCCTAGAGATAAGAACCAGCTTTCTCAACTTGTCCAGTTCAGAGATCAACTAATAGTATCATTTGAATGGAATTTAGAGTGTGTCAAGTCAGACTAGAAAGATCTAGTGAGGTTAGATTGTGTACTGTCAGGATGAGAAATTCATAACCTAGAGTCAATAGTAATTCACTACAGTTTTTTGAGCAGAGAAATGACATGGCCTCACAGATCAATTTAAATCGCTTCACAAATATTTTCTAATATTATATTCAGAATATTCTTAGTATAATTGACAATGTTGCTTTTTTTCATCATCTAAGGGAAAAAATCACAATCCAGAATGTCACATATCAGTGGTAGAGCTGAAAACAAAAGTCTCCCATTTTTTATGACTTTTCTATGACTTTTCTGGCTTTTAAGTTACAAAATCAGGGCATCTCAAAGTGACATAGAATTGTTAGACAGCAATTGACTTGTTAATTGTTTAAGGTAGAAATTGTGAAACGTTTAAGTTAACAATTCCTTCTGATAACTTCATTTAGTTTGATATGGAAAGTGCTCTTAATGCAATAGTAAACACATATCCTTAGGTATTTGACCTTAGCCCCCATGCATCATGAGCCAAAACAGTAAAATGGGCTTAGTTTCCTCCTACTAGGAAGCAATGCTTCATGCTATGTAAGTCACTAATACTCCTACATCTTATAGCTTTGATGAGGAAAAAAAAACTATTTCCTAGTAAAAAAGAAAATAGTGACTATTACATAGGCAAATAAAAGGTTTCAGTTTCCTTTTGAAAAGAATAATATCTAAACCATTTCTTTCCAGTTTGTTTTTAGCATCTTAACCATTTCCAGTATTTTTTCACTATATTTGGTTGGTTTGTGATCAATTCTCCAAGTAAGATTGTTATGTTGATTTCATAGAAACTGCAGAAGAAAATATTAAGGTTTTAAAGGTAAGCAGATAGAATGAAATTTTGTAATATTAAAAACAGAACTGGAAAAATAGAATTGTATTTTGTCAGGCATCTAGTAATAATGCTTTTATTTCCTACCTCTCATAACTTCATTATCTAAAGTTTCTGAAACTAGACATACATCCCTGTGCTATCTCTCATGTTCTTTCTTTTCTTCTGCCTCCTAGTTTTTTTGACTTCCTTCTAGACTGCTCAAAGTCCTCCTTTTGCAGGGGGCTTTTCCTGGACCCTCAAGATCCAAGATCCATAATCTGAGGTCTGTGGACTTATGGGGAAAAAAATTTGTCATCTTACATATTTTACTCATCTAAGACATTTTTCTAACCTATACCAAATTACTTTCCAACCTAGTAGCAGAAAAAAAATAAAAAATTCTTTTTAAAAGTAAAATAAAGCATGCAATAAAATTAAAAGAGGGGGGAAAAGAACCGGAAAAGGTAAAGAAGAAAAATGCAGAGAATAAAATTGGAAATCTCAAAAAAAATTCATAGAATCAACCAATAGCAGATTTCAGAAAAAAAAAACAGAATTTTATATGGATACATAGAAACAATCTGGGATCCAGCTCATCTCATTCATAAGATTATGATTTCTAAACTAGTAGGGAACAAGAAGAGACTTGTAACTGGAAGCTTACTATTTCACTTGTGCTTATTTTTTCACTTCCTTATCTCGAAGAGGGCTACTGAGCTAGAACAATATCTATCTTACGTACCTCAAATACTTTTGATTTAAGATTAAAATGCTTTTCTTCTGAGGTTTAGAACTAAAGCAACTTTCCCTGCTCATGCTAAAGGGAAAGATAACAGCTAACTTACTTGTTTTTTTTTTTAAACCCTTACCTTCTAAGTATTGGTTCCAAAGCAGAACAGTAAAGGCTAGGGCCTAGGCAATTGGAGTAAATTACTTACCCAGGGTCATACAGCTAAGACGTGTTTGAGGTCAAATTTGAACCCGGGACCTTCTATCTGTAGGCTTGGCTCTCTATCCGCTGAGCCAGCTAGTTGCCCAGCTAATTTACTCTAGCCAGCTTAACTTCCTTTCATCCATGGTACACAAACTACAATCAAGTATAACTAATAAATCTTGTTATCAAAGTAAGCAGCAAACAGAAATTAGAGAAGTCATACATAACAGGTTAAACAATAGAAGAGAGACTAGAGTAAATGCACTCTTTGACTTGGAAGCAAGGAAAAATTTTAGCTCCCCCATGCTGAGAATGATATCACTCTGTGAAGTCTGTTCATAACAGTCTGGATTTTCAGGTACTAGAAATGAAGGGACTAGACAGAGTCCCTGTTCACCCTTAGGAGATTCATTCTTTCTCTGTCTCTCTGTCTCTCTGTCTCTGTCTCCTCTCTTTCTCTTTGTCTTTCTCTTACTCTCCCTTTCCCTTTCCTTCTCTCTCTGTCTCTCTCCCTCTCCTCTCTGTTTCTCTCTGTCTCTCTTTCTCTCTCTCTGTTTCTTTCTCTGTCTCTGTCTCTCCCTATCCTCTCCCTCTTCTTCTCTCTGTCTCTGTCTCTCCCTCTCCCTCTCCTTCTCTGTCTCTCCTCTCTTGTCTCTATGTGTCTCTCCTCTGTCTCTCTTTGTCTTTCTCTCTTACTCTTACTCTCCCTCTCCTTCTCTCTCTGTCTCCTCTCTCTCTTCTCTCTCTCTCTCTCTCTCTCTTCCCTCTCTCTCTCTCTCTCTTTCTCTTTTTCTTTGTCTCCTCTCTCTCTGTTTCTATCTGTCTCTCTTCCCTCTCTCTCTTTCTCTTTCTCTGTCTCTCTCTTCCCTCTTTCTCTCTTCTTTGTCTTTGTCTCTCTTCTCTCTATCTCTCTTCTTTGTCTTTGTCTCTCTCTCTTCTCTCTCTCTTTCTCTCTTCTCTCTGTCTGTCTCTTACACACATTCTAATTGGTGAGACAGCATGCAAATGAATTTTGACTCAGGAGGGGAGGAATAGATGACCTGGAAAGGCTTCCTTCAGAAGGTGAGATTTGAGACCAATCCTGAAGGAAGCCAGAGAAGGGAGGAAGTGGAGAAAAAGAGGGCAAGTACTCAGGATATGAGCAAGCCAATCCAAAGCCACCAAGGAGATATGTGAGAGGATCAGGAAGTAGGCTAGAATAGCTGGATTGTAAAGTGTGTAGAAGGAAGTAAAGTATATGAAAAAACAATAATCCTGGCACTGGAAAAAGAATTGAGTAATGGAACAAAGTAGAAAACTGATATATTCAAATAAATGTTTATTTTAAAAGACTAGTGTTTAAACCCACACTCTGAAAAGACTAGGGAATAAAACCAATGTTTAATTTTTTTTAAAGGTAAAACAATTCGATAGCTATGATAAGCAATGGATTTTGGTCCATATAACCTATAGTTGGATCAGTAGATATATAGATATATAGATATAGATAGATAGATATAGATATAGATATATATTTTTTAATAACTTAGGAGAGGGGCAGCTAGGTGGCTCAACAGAGAGTCAGGCTAGGAGATGGGAGGTCCTGGGTTCAAATCTGGCCTCAGACACTTCCTAGCTATGTAACCTTGGCAAGTCACTTGGCCCCATTTCCTTAGTCTGGTGATGGTGAACCTTTTAGCAATGGAGTGCCATGCCCTACCTCCCCTTACCTCTTACAGGGGAGGGAGGAAGCTCTCCAAAATGTCATGAGTCACAGTGGAGAGGGGGAGAGGAAAATTCCATCAGAGTCCCTCTGCCTTCCTAGTAATGAACTGCGGGGCGGGGGGGTGGGGGGGTGGTGCAAGAGAGTGGCTATGTGCCTACAGAGAGCCCTCTGCATGCCATCTTTGGTACCCATGCCATAGGTTTGCCATCACTGCCCTTCTGTCTTGGAACTAATACTTAGTATATATTCTAAGACAGAAAATAATGCTTTTTTTTTATAAAAATAAAACAAAATAACTTAAGAAAAATGGAGGAATAAATGTATTGGCCCCAATGATAGAAAGAAGAGACATTTTTTATTAATCTAACAAATAGGGGGCAGCTAGGTGGCTCAGTGGATTGAGAGTCAGGCCCAGGGACAGGAGGTCCCGGGTTCAAATCTGGCCTCAGACACTTCCTAGCTATGTGACCGAGGGAAAGTGTAAGAGGGGAAAATGGGAATTATGGTTGGACTAGATATTTAAGATTTGGTTGTCAGAAATTGATTAACTCAATTTTGAAATAAAGAGACCCAAGTCAGGATGACTTTTATGGTGGTTTATTTACACTCAGGAAAGTTGAAGGTAGGGAAATTGAGAGAGAGAAACTCCGGCCCGGACCAGAGGCCCAAACCAGGTAGGGATTCAGAGACCCCAGCAGAGGGGCGCAGAGGTTAATTAAACAAGGCTTCTAGCCACAAGGCCTCCTCTAAGAAGAGAGGCCTCCTTGAGGCTAGAGCCTCCAGAAACGCCACTGAGGGAAGAGAAAGAGAGTCAGCCTAATTTACCCACATGACAATTCAAAGGGAAGCAGTCTGAGGTCTCAGCCGAGGTCCTTCCACACCAAATTACCATCATATTTAAAAGATAGCATCTTTCGTCATTTCCTGCATCCACCTCCAGTTTCACATGGACAAATGGCAGCCTCAACATTGTTTTGGCTTTTGTTTTTGATTTGTCACTTACTATCACATGGGGGTCACAGACCTCCCCCTCCCCACTTAATTCTAAGTTGGGTGGGGTGACATTATTTCTGGTGGCTAAAATCTAAAGAATAAATGAGGGTAAGCAAATTCCATTTACACACAAGTTACTTGACCCCCCACTGCCTAGACCTTACCATTCTTCTGCCTTGGAACCAAAACCTAGTATTGATCCTAAGATGGGAGGTAAGGGTTTTAAAAAAAAAATCTAACAAATAGAAGAAATCATTAGAAACAATCTATGAGTTAGATTATATAATGATAAAATTTTTTGCCTAACAATAAATTAATGCTCCTAAAATTAAAAAAGGGAATATTAATAAAAATATTTGAAATAAATATATCAGATAAAGTGGTGCCATCCAAAATCCACAAAGGTATATTATAAAGAGCCAGCTCTATATTTTGGGGGTCCTGAGTGGCATTTAGTGGCATCAGATTCAAAAGACCAGAAACAGAAAACTGAGAACAGCCAGACTAAATGTTTAGCTCATAGCTGCTCCAACATGCTATGAAGTCAGAGTTTATTATATACTATTTTCACACAAAGAAAGAATCACATCTGTGAAGGGGTTACAAATCACATAAAAGAAAATCCTTGGAGGCTTCAAAGTAAAAATAGAACAGAAACCAAGGCTGAATTTCAACCACCAATTAGTAGGGGGTTAATTCTGGGAGCAGAAATATATTTAATAGAGATTTTTACTAATTGAGTCCTAGCCTCTTGATTTATAGGACTTCACCTGGTCAGATAAAGTCTTCTCTAGCTTTGTCTGTATCCGGCCTTGACTATATTTTTTAGAGTTCAGGTTTCTTAATTATCAAGCAGAAAAACGGTTAACTCAGTAGCTTCTGGTCTGCTAAGGACTCAAAGCTTTCCAATAAGAATATTAAGAAAAGGCGGGGATCCAAAAATGAGTCAAAATAGGAGGCTCAGATTTTTACCTTAGATGGCCCATTCTGTTTGCGTCCTGACATGCAGTGCAGAAAAAATCATACACACAGTTTTACTTGCTGATGATTTTGTAATGGGATCCAGATAAAACATCTATTACAGACTCTATTTCTCTAAATGACTCCTAATAGCCTCTTGGAGGGGTCAAGTTGTTTTTGGATTAACCAACCTGCTGGTACCAGAGCTTTCCAGGGCTCAGGTGACCAGGACCAAACACAAAGACTGCCTCAGCCTGGATTGGTCATGTAGGGAATCCAGATAACAGGCCCTATTCATGACCCTATTTCTCCAATCAGCCTTCCACAGTAGATCTGAAAGACTAATAATATACCATATTATGCCATAGAGCATTGGTTGAAATGTGTTATTTGGAATTCTGGGAGTTCCATTTAAAAGTATTTGACAAACTTCCTGTGGACATGTGAGGGTCTTTTAAACTACATTTTCCATGGTCCAACGGGTTTCCTGTTTTGGATGATCTTCAAGGTAAAGCCCAGCTTTAAATATTGGGAAGTCGCGTTTGACTTCATCTTTGCTACCTGAGCGTGCTCTGCGGGGACATAGGGAAGGTACAGAACGTAATGGCTGAAGCTGCAATTTGAATTTTTTACAGGTGTGTGGTCAATTTTATTCTATCAACATGGGCCTAATTAAAATATTACTTTTCCTCATAATATCAGCCTTTGTCATTTTTAATCATTACAGAAAGAACCTAAGAAGACTAGAAAAAAAATAATCTTTAAACCACAAAAAAGTCCCCAGATTCCCTAATAAACAGAGGAATGAAATCAAGACAACTTCAAAATCCCATTTTTTTCTTTGAAATGCCAAAAAAAATAGCAAAAATTATAACATAATGCTGGTAAAGCAGTAGGAAAACAAAAACTCTTCTAATATGTTGTTAGGAGAACTGCAGAACATATAAGTATTCTAAAAATCAATATGACAACGTTGAACAAATCACAAAACTATTCATACCTTTCATCCCATTGTTGGGGCTTAATTCTAAAAATGTCATAAAGAGGGAAGACAACCTGTTTGTACAAATATATTCATTTGTTGCTCTATTTGTGATAGAAAAAAAAAAGAAACATTCTATGTCTAGTAATTGGAGAATTACTTAATATGTTGTGGAATATATTAGTGTAGTCTTCAATAACCTGAGCCCACTGAATGGTTAAGTGAGGATTCTTGTGAAAATAAAATAAAATAAGTAAAGCTCTTGGTAAACCTTAAAATACTGTATAAATGTTATTATGTAAACTTTAATGCCTTATTTTATATGTTTTATTTGATTCTTTTTGTAAACTTTTACAAAGTTTAAAAGAAGTTTTGAAATTCAGAATATACTCTGGCCCAGTAGTCTCTAATTTTTTCATGGCTCATTATATATTTTTAACCTTTAGGAATGCACTATTCAAACCCAATTGGGAAACAGGATGTAAAGGTCTTAATGACAATTTTAGATGAGATGTTTTAATGAAGAGCTTCTTTCAGGATATGCTAAAATCATTGGTGATTAGCATGATCTGCCAAAAGAATTTATATAAGTCACCTGAAAAAATATTGCAAACACTTTGTTGGTGTTAAACTTCATGAGTGAGGTCCATGGTCTTGCCTAGAGTAACAATTTTCTACTGATTAATTTACAGAGAAAATAAACTACTTATCACTGTTTGTAATAGTACTGCTCAGCTTTTTTGCCTGCCCTGATAATATTGGTGAATATTATTAGGTCCAAGACCTGTTTCTAAATGTGAAAAAATAGCCTGAGGAATTTATAATCAAAAGCTTCATTAGCTCTTTAAAAAAAAAACAAAAAAGGTGCCCAAATGGGCCATTAACCTATTTTCAAATTCTAGATCCTCAAAAAACATTGATTAGACACTGAAGGAGGAGGTATCTTGAAGTTTCCCCTAGAGAAATGAGTTCTTTTTTAGGACAATACCTTTATTATATGAGTTCATTTGGCAGTAGACAGAATTTGTCACACTAATTTAACCAAAAGCTAATGCACACTGAGTGTATTTCCTCATGAAATGTGAGCCCTTATAAATGGTTTTTGTGGGTCATTTTGCCTGCCAGAATTCTAATTGCATAGAGCCTACCTTGGAAAATTGTAGATGGAAGGAAGTTTTAAAGGTCATTTTGTAGATGAGATAGTTGAACCCCAGAAAAGTAAAGGGACTGGTCCACACATAGCTGACACCTGGCCAGAAATTGGACAGTCTGACTGGGTCCATTTTCCTATCTCCTACTGTCATTTAGGGCTGGCTAACTACTTTCTACTCTATCAGGAAACCCTGTGGTACTCTTAAGTTCATTAGATCTTATGTAGAGGTCCCCACATCTAAATTTGTTTAGGTGTATAGGATAGCATTCATTGCATGCCCATAACAAATGTGGGGAACAATATATTATGTGGGACCTGCCCTTTGCTTAGCCCACAGAGACTGGGGCAGATAAAGATGGACACAAGTTAATGTGACTCAGTAGAGATGATGCACTCAGGCAAAAAGTGTTCTCAGATGAAGCCCTGTTCTCTCTAAAAACTGGTTAGGACTGAGTGACTCATCTCCAACTAGTAAAGAATACAAAGGGAGCTCATGGGAATGGCATACACATTGGGCAAATGGGAAAATTCCCTTGGAGGATTGAAGTCCTTTTCTCCCTTTGTGAAATCCTCATGGAGTTCCCCTTAGGGGTAGCTCTTTGCTGGACTCGAAGATGAGCATCTCTTTTAAGTCTACAGCCGCCACTTTTCTCTTCCACAAGGAGTGCTACTCCAGAGAGATATGACTACCTTTCCATGGCCATCTGCAGGCTCTTTTTCTGTCCAGGGTCATTTCTTCTCTATTTCTTCCCTGTGAGAACTGTGGACCTCTCGAATTCACCAAGTCACCTGGATATTTTTCCTTGGAATGCTCATTCATCTAAGATCAAGAAAGAATAAACAAAAAGAACCTACCTGTTCAAAAATATTTATAGCAGCTCTTTTTTGTGTGGCAAAGAACTGGAAACTAAAGGGATGTCCAACAATTGGGGAATGTCTGAACAAGTTGTGCTGTGTGATTATAATGGAATACAATTATCAGGCCGTAAGAAATGACAAGATGATCACCAAAAAGGGCAAAAAACTTGGAAAGATTTATATGAAGTGAAGTAAAGAGAAGTGAGCAGAACCAGGAGAATGCTGAATGGGTAATAACAACAATAATGTGTGATGGTCAGCTGTGAGTGACAACTATTATGACTGCCTTGTTTTATGAACCCCCAATTTACCTTTGTCTTATGTGAATTTGCCTTCAAGAAAACTCCCTGAAAGACCCTTGCCCCAAACCAAACAATAGCCTTTAATCACCCCTTAAGCACCCTGGGTAGGAGTGTCTATGCAGCCCAGTTTTAAGTACATTTCTTGGTCTTAGTTTTCTTTTGTCTTTGGGGCTCTCCTAGGTAACCTAACCTTGGGCTATTGCATTTAGACCTCTCTCAGTCATTTTAGACCAGTGATGGGCAACCTTTTGAGCTTGGTGTGTCAAAATTCACCAAAAAACCGAGTGGTGTGTCACTTCGAGAAAAAATCATAATTCTGTGATATTTATAGTTTAAATAACAAAAATGTATAATTGTATTATATAACTGTACTTAATAAACCAAAATAGGTAATTAATATTGGTAGAATTATCATCTGTAGTGCACAGAGTGTCTACACTACACTACAGCAAAAGTTTCATCCTCAGCATGCGGTCCCATACTTCTCTGTATGAGGCTGTATGTCATCGAAAATGGCTTAGCGTGTCAGCACTGACACGTGTGTCATAGGTTTGCCATCACCATTTTAGACTATGGCTGGTGCAGATCCCAAGTGAGTGACAAGCCATAAGCTTTCCCCTTCCTCAAAATCTATATAAGCATATTTTGCATGCCAGAGTTAGTGGGAGTCCCAGGGCTGTTGTTCTGTGCATATTTCCAGATTAATCTTTCTTTGTTGATTAAAGATCCTTATTACAACTACTTTGGCAATTCTGGGCTTTTTTCAGGTAGACATATTATCAACAAGACAAGAATCCAGGACCACCCTAAGGGACTCATGACCAAAAAAGATATCCATCATCACAGAAGGAGCAGAGTCTGAATGCAGATTGAAACATACCATTCTTCACCTTACTTCTTCCATGAATTTTTCTCTAGTGTAAGCATTTTGTATTTTGTTTCACCAGATGATGAACATGGAAATATGTACTGCATAATAATGTACATACAACCTGTATCATATTCTCTGCCTTCTTGGGGAGAGGGAAGAGGTAGGAAGAAGGGAGAAAATATGATTGATAAAATGTCAGAAAACAGATATTAAAAATTGTTATTGACATGTAATCTGAGAAAAAAAATAAAATTAAATTTTAAAAGGGAATGAATGCAAAAGAAACAAAATGGTGGCTGGGTGAGGAAATATGGCCGATTCCCTTTCTCTCATCCTACCATTCAGTGCTGTTCTCACTAGAGCTGAGGCTCAAGGCCTGGAGATTGAGAGATAAGAGGGTCACACCTTTTGTATACACATTCAGTTCCAGCTCATGAACTCCTGAATCATCATTTCCTCTGGCTCCACAGACAATTAAAAAACTTTTTGTCATCCTAGTAAAAACTCTTGAATCATGCATGTCCAGAATCCAGCTCCCCCAAGTTTCCCATGTGGTCCTCCTGAACCAGTTTGGGGAATGCATGCTTGGGCTGAAAAAAGGCAGAGAATGCCTCTGCAAGCTTCAACAGAGAGGTCCCTCATTGGCTGAGCAAGAGTTCCCAGAACCAAAGGGGTTGGGTTTTTTTTGCTTGCTTTCCCTCCAACTCATGCTCCTTTTACAGTTCTGGCAAGTAAGAGAATACATGTAGTCTCTGAGAGCAGGGGTCAGCAACCATTTTGGCCGTGAGAGCCATAAACGCCACATTTTTTAAAATGTAATTTCGTGAGAGCCGTACAGTGCTCACAGTGCGCTCCTGTAACAGCGCCTGAAAAAAAATTGACTTTATGGCTCCTGCAGAAAGAGCCATATCTGGCCCTCAAAAGAGCCAGATATGGCTTGAGAGCCATTCGTTGCCGACCCCTGCAGAGAGCATAGGTGGAGTTTCTTAACAAAAGAGCTCAGGGCAACCAAAAAAGAAGAAATTGAAAGGTGAGGCTGAGACTGTTAACCTTCTCCTATGACTCATTGCCAGATTTCTCTTGATTCCCAAGCAAAGGGGCTATTGTAGGAGGGCTCATGCAGGTTCTCAGCCAAAGAATTAGCACTTCAGACTCCATTCATCTGAAGGCATGAAAATGTTTATTCAAGGATGATATAGAGAGTATGTGGCCAGGACATTGGAATAGCCATTGTAGCCATGTAATAGTGTGTGTCCAGGGATTAAGGTTACTCAATTTTTGGAGGGTCTGGGAGATTGTCTCCTTCCATTCTTAGAAACTCTCCACTTTTTCTCAGAATGTTCCTCCCCTGGGCATTGCAAGGCATTCCATAAAAACCTAGAGAATGGACATTGAGGAGACAAATACCCTTCCAAGTAGAGGTGTGTTTTAGGGTTCTACATGTCATAAGGTGAACTTTAAGGAACGAAAAAGAAAGAGGGCAGAATTTGGGGGATTTCCCTTAATTATAAAGAATTTCCATAAATTGAAAACATCCCAATGCTCATGTGTTATGTTCCTTTCTGTGTCCTGCTTAACATTATCTTTCAACCACTGGAATATATTGGGTACCCTCCTCCACTGGCTTGGAATGTCAGGCAAGCTCTTATCAGCTGGGTAGAAGGCACAGGGAAAGTACAAGGTGGTATATATCATGGGTGGAAAGCACAGAATTGGTATATACTTTTCTATATTCTATTTTGCAATATTTACTAATTGGTGAAAAGCACAGGATCTCAAAGCACACAATCCCATCTCCATCACTGTCTACCTCCGCTAGTAGGTAGTGTTAATTTTCCGTGCCTTTTTAACATGTACAAAAGTAAAATATAAGTCAAAAAGCAGATTAATATTAAATAAACCTAGCAATATCCAACTCACAACTAGATTTAGTTTCCTTCACAAAATGCTCCTTGAATTGAAAATTATAATTTTGCTTGTTATAAAATATTTTCATTTTATGTTGAATTTCTGCATCCTTGATGATGTCTGTATATCACACTGCACAAAACAAAACAAAACAAAAAAAATAATAAAACAACAACAAAACCCAGATCATCTAAATACCACTGTAAGATATATAGCATACTTTCCTGATTTTTTAAAATAATTTTTTTATGAATTTGATTTTGAACCTAAACAGTATCCTTGCAGTAAACTTCCATCTTCATTAAACCTAGCTATATTAGTTGCTTTACAAACTAGGCATTTAAAGGCAGAACAGTATCTACTCTCAGTTTCGTTTTAGAGAAGATACATTGCCTCAGATGACTAGAAAAGAGAATCAATCTATAGAAGATCTCCTAGAACTGAATTGTTGTTCCTAGGCATCCAAATGGAATTGTTGGCATAGTTTCATGAATAAATATTGTTATTTCCTGAGGAAGTTTCCCCTGACATCTGGCTAAACCAGTTGACATTGCTGTCCCCACAAGACTTGACTTTGTTTTGTGCAAAATAGGTCTGTTCTAATAATTTTTTTAAGAAACAGGGATATGAAAGTACAGTTTTTGCATGAACTTGTTTTTTAAATTGCAGGTATGGTGGGTATTGCTACAGGATTTAAACCAGTATTTCAATTGAGATGGAAAAAGTGGCCCTTAAGAAACATAATTGAGACAGAACTTTAAGAACTTTTAACTTTTTTTTTTTTTTTTTAAAGAAAATGGACAACATAGCATATGGTCTCACTTTAAGTTCTTTTTTCAAAAACTCACACAAGGTGGCCTTTTGTCCTATATACATAAACTGTTTCCTCCAGCTATCTTTTAATTCTGGCTTTCCACCATCAATATTGCATGCATCATCACAAATCTAGCTCTTAAATTCATGAAGAAGAACCCCTGAAAGCTAATTGACTGAGTTGTGATGTTGTGATGTGACATGTAAGCTTCTTAAGGCCAGAGACTGTCTTTTGCTTCCCTTTGCATCCTCAGGGCTGAGCACAATGCCTGGAACATAGTAGACACAATAAGTGTTTATTGATTGATGGGTAGATTAAAAAAACAACAACAAGAAGAAAAAACTGGAGAAATTTGTAAGTATCAAATTGTAATTTTAGGCCATGGGTTTGTGCTCTCCTCAAATGAGTTTTTTTTCCCCTTTAGAATTTCCTATACTCCTTGTTAATCTATAATATAATTTAATAAATTAAATATTTACTCTCTAAACATTAAATCAGAGTTTTCTGAGATGATAAACCTATACCCTAAGGTTATGGGATTTTAAAGAGTTTCAGATAAGGCTCTTGAGGGAAATATTTTAAAAACCCATTATTATGAATTGTTATAATTATTGCTAGTAGTCATAGTAATAATAACTTATTATAAAGTAGTTTATATTTATAAATTACCTTTTCTATACTCTCTCATCTGACCCTCACAACAATTCTGTGAAGTTGACGGTTGAAACAGATATGTTAGCAGTGTAAGTAGTCAATATTGAAGTAGATACTGTTATTATCCCCATATTTTATATGCAAGGAAACTGAGTCCCAGAGGGATTAACTCAATTGCCCAAGGGCTCACAGTTAAGAAGTACTGAAGCTGGGGTTTGACTCCAAGTTTTCTGATAGTGATATGACTTTTTACATCTAGGTCTTGTTTCCACGTAGGGATTATCTTGATGTATCTTATGAAGCGTTGTTAGTCTAGTTTCTGCCAGATTGCTGTCTAGTTTTCTCAACAATTTTTGTTTAAAAGAGAATCCTTCTCTCCAATAACTAGAGTCTTTCAGTTTATCAAACACTATGATACCGTGGGTCATTGTTGTTGTGTTCTTTCCTCCTGTATGTCATATAACTAATCTGTTTCACTGATCAACCTCTTTTTTTAAACCAGTACCTAATCATTTTTATGACTATTGCTTTGTAGTAGCTTAAACTCTGAAATGGATAGATGGCCTTCCTTCATACTTTTCCTTTATTACTACCCTTGAGATTCTTGACCTTTTGTTCCTCCTTATAAATTTCATTATTTTTTCTAGTTGTATAAAATATTCTTTTGGGATTTTGAATGGTCAACATTGAACCAGTCAATTAATTTAGGTAGTACTGTCATTTTTTTATTATATTGGCTCAACCTACCCATAAGCAAATACTTTTCCAGTTATTTAAAACTATCTTTATGTCTGCAGAGAATATTTATAACTAGATTCATGTACTCCCCAAGTGAAGCTTTTGTAATTGTTTTATTTATTTTTAAATTTTATTTAATTAATTAATTTAGAATATTTTTCCATGGTTACATGATTCATGTCCTTTCCCACCCCCCTCCTGTAGCAAATGCTCAATTCCCCTGGGTTTTATATGTGTCATTTATCAAGACCTATGTAATTGTTTTAAAATAACTATCTCTTTCAAGTTCTTCTTGCTAGATTTTGTTTACATATAAGAATGCCAATAGGGGGCAGCTAGGTAGCTCAGTGGACTGAGAGCCAGGGCCTAGAGACAGGAGGACCAAGATTCAAATCTGGCCTTAGACACTTTCCAGCTGTGTGACACTGGGCAAATTACTTCACCCCCATTGCCTAGCCCTTACCACTCTTCTGCCTTGGAACCAATCCATAAATTGATTCCAGGATGGAAGGTAAGGGTTTTAAAAAAAAAGAATGCCAATAATTCATGTAGATTTATCTTATATCCTGTAACTTTGCTGGAGTTTTTAGTAATTCCAATTAATTCTAATCCATTTTCTGGTCTTCTCTAAGTCATTATATTCATCTGCAAAAAAACAATAATTTTGATTTTTCTTTGCTTATTCTTATTACTTCAGTTTCTTTTTTTCTTATCTCATGACTATATTAACAGTTCTAGCACTATGTTAAATAGTGGAAGGGATAATAGACATCCTTGTTTACCTCTGATTTTATTGGAAAAATCTCTAACTTTTCTCCATTAATTATAATGTTTTCTCATGAGTTTAGATAAATAATATTTACTATATGAAAGAAAAATCCATTTATTCCTGTGATTTCTAGAACTTTTAGTAGAAATTAGTAAAATTTTATCAAAAAATCCTTTTTTGGCATCTATATGCTCACTATTTATATTTATTTTGTGATTCATGTAATTAACATGGCTTATTGTATTTATAGTCTTCCTTTGGTCAAATAGAACATATTTTTGAACTTGAGTCTTCTGACATCAATGCTGTTGCCAGTACACTCCAGAATAACATTGCTGCTATAATTTAAAGTAATATTATGTTCTTTAAAAGACCTAAAATAGTACACTGTTGGAGTCCAAAATATAGGTTCCACATACCAATGAATTAATAATGTAAATATTTGTTAATTTTGTTTCAACATGATAAATAAAATCGCTTAGCACATAATGAGCACGTAATAGAGGCTTTTTCTTTCATTTATTTATACTAAAATTTGTGAGGGAAACTAGCACAACCATTTATTAATAACTATGGTAAGTTTGGGTTCCTACTCTTTATTAGGCTAGTCACTTGATCTTTTTAGAAGAGATTGACCAAGAGTACAAAGAATAAATTAAAAGTCATTTTTAAAAAGCATAATAACACTTAAATATGCAGGCAAAGTATCTATGAAATTATAGTCATCAGCAATATCAGGAAGTTTCTCAATGCAATCAATTTCACAAGTACTTATTCATTACAGATGATGCAATGAGCTGATTTCAGTAGCCTGGCAGATTTCCAAACATACTAATTATTTTTACTATTAATTATTAAATAAAATTGTTAGAAAATACTCTTTTGTGTTTTTTCAAAATATTTTTTAGAAAAATTTTTTCCATGGTTACATGATTCATGTTCTTGCTCTATCTCCCCCCACACCCCCACACCCCAGTAGTTGACGCACATTTCCACTGGGTTTTTTGTTGTTGTTGTTTTTTTAGAAAAAAATTTTTTTTCTAAAATATTGCATGTTGTCATTTTTAAACATCATAATGTGCCAGGAGCCCCCCAGAGGCACGAGAACCCCTCAGAGAAATAAGGGTACCCATCAGGTTTCCATCAAGTCAATGCAGATGGCAGAGCCCTGCCTAGATCGCTGTTGTCTGAAAATTGGGTCACAGGATGGATGGATAACCCAATCAGACCCCTTTGTATGAATCTCTTCTGACCAACACTTTTTATTATTGAAATGTTTATAATCTATATTTTTAGGATATAAAAAACCTCAAGTTTTGTAGTATAGATAAAAAATTCCTTTGTAGAAATCCCCTAATTACTCTATAATAAACTAGCATTTAATGCATTAATAGTTCATTCCCTTAGCAAAAATAGCAGAAGCTGCTTTAATCTTTTTCTCTCTGTGTCTCAAAAGTCTGAAGGACACAGCATGGTAAAATCAAAACATAATACACTCTCACTTTATTTTCCCATGCTGAATTTTACCCCAGGAACTTAAACGTTCTCACACTTTAATCCACTTTTGAAATATGTTGAAAGTTCTTTTTATTAAAATAAAACTTAGATAAAGTAAAGTTTTGGTAGCCTTGAAGACTGTTTAGACTAGATATAATCTATATGTAGAAATACATTTTGTGTGCCAATTTTTATGTAACTGGGATCCATGCAGGGCTCTGCCATCTGCATTGACTTGATGGAAACCTGATGGGTACACTTATTTCTCTGAGGGGTTCTCATGCCTCTGGGGGGCTCCCAGAAATAATGGTGTTTTACCATGCCCTACCAGGGGCAACTAGGTATTACAGTGGATAGAGCACTGGACTTAGAATCAGGAAGATTCTTCTTCATGAGTTCAAATCTGTCCTCAGACACTTACTGGCTGGTATGATCCTGGGTAAGTCACTTTAACCCTGTTTGCCACAGTTTCTCATCTATAAAATGAACTGGAGAAAGAAACAGAAAACTACTCCAGTATCTTTGCCAAGAAAGTCCCAAATGGGGTCATAGAGATTTGGACACAACTAAAAAAGAGCAATGTTCTCCTAGCTCCATATTCAAGGACTTTTATAGATTTAATAATACTTTTACATATTTCATATACATACACAAATGTATATGTTCTATTTCCTAGCAAAAATAAGCACTTAACACATTATCTTGTTTTGTCTTTTCACTATTCTCATAAGAAATATCTGTTTTACCGGTGGGAAAACAAAGGCAAAGAATATTAAATGACCCATGATGACAAAGTAAGTCACTAACTAGTCTGAAATAGAGCATGACTGTCAACCTGGAATATTATACTTTTCTGGAGTCCCTTCTACCTTTATACAAATGAGTCAAGATGTCACATTCACTATGTAAAATTAAAAAATATCTTCTCAAGAAAATAAAAATAGAACTTCCTTTGATTTAACAGGAGAGTCACAACGCATATCAGGCTTATCTCACAATAAATTGTTTATATGTCTAGGCATCTCAGAATATCTAATAAGATTTAAAACTTTTCCCTTTTTATTTTAAACAGTCATAAAAAGCAAATAGTTCAAGATATAAAGGATAAATAAGATTGTATAAAAACTATGAGCATCTTTTACTTTGAGCACACAAACTATGAGCACACAAACACATGTGGCCCCTTCTGTATTTTTTCTTCTATGCTTTTTAAATGTTTTAATGATCCTTTTTTCCATTTTTATTATTACCCACTAACTTCCTCACCTCCCTTTCCAGTAGATGCCTTCCTTTATGAAAAATATGAAAAAACAGTTGAGTAAAACAAATGAACACATTGACTATGTCTGATAATGCATGGCTGATTTTGTACCTAGGAAGATAAATTTTGTCATCTCTTCTTTCTTGATTCATTATTTCCTTGTTCAGATTTGAAATAACTTTCGAAGTTATTTGCCTTCACATATTACTGTTATTGTTATAGAAATTGTTTTCCTGATATTTCTCGCTTCTCTCTGTATCAGTTAAACATTTTAAACATTTCTCTGAAGCCATCATATCCATAATTTCTTTTGGCATAATAAAATTTCATTACATTCATATATCAAAACTTGTTTATACATTCTCTAATATTCTGTTTCCAGTAGTTTGTTACAACAAAAAGTGCTATTAGGAGTTTTTACCTTGGGGTCTGTGAACTAGTTTGGAAAACAAAAATTACATCTTTGTTTCAACATAATTGGTTTCCTTTTCCTATGGATTTAATTTTATATGCTTAAAAATATTAGTTTGAGAAGAGGTCAGTAGACTTACCCAGATTGCCAAAGAGGTCAACTCCGTAGAAAGTGTACTGTTGTGTCTATCCTGACACAATCCTTTTGACAATTGTTATCTTCCTTTTTTGTCATCTTTGCTGATCTTCTGGATGTGGTGATTTTTTTTTGTTTTCATTAATATTTCTCTTGTTATTAGTAACAGCTTTTTTCATAAGATTTTTGATAGCTTGCATTTTTTCATTTGAGAATTTCCTGTTCATATCTTTTGACTTGTCTAATACATTTTAACACGAGTGTTACATTTTTGGAACTTCCCATCCTCATCCTAGAAAATGAGGTTTTTAAGAATCAGAATTGAACATAATCTTGGAAAGGTATCTATCTTAATACAGTGAAATATTTAACATAATGAAAGTAGTTTAGTTAGCAATTCCCTGCAATCAAGAGTGATTTTTCACTCTATCATTGTTTTCAACAGCCTTTATTTTATGCCTGATATGAGCTAGTTTCTCTTTTTAAAGCAGGCTCCTCCCCTTCTCAAAAAAACTTAGTGAATTTGACCTATGTCAAAGGGCAAAAACAATTCTGGAGATATATATTGGCAGAACTTATAGGGTGATCTGTGAAGTAAACCATGCTACTAATAATAACTAGAAGCTACATGCTACTAATAATAACTAGAAGCTAAAGAGAGCACAAGGCCTGGAATCAAATCTAGCGCCAAATACTTACTAGCTTTGTGATCCTGGGTAAGTCACTTAACCCTGTTTGCCTCAGTTTATTCATCTGTAAAATGAGTTGGAGAAGGAAATGGCAAACCACTCCCAGGATCTTTGCCAAGGAACCCTAACTGGGGTCAGGAAGAATCAAACACAACTGAAACAAATTAACAACAAAAAAATTAATGATAGCAATAACTGCAAGGCTTCACAAAGCAAATATCCTCTAATTTCAGAGGCTCCCAACCAATCCCTCTCTGGACTTCCTTAGCTGTGGAATCTCATTTCTGGGTCAGAATCCAGCCCCTTCATCTGTTTCTACCATATGTTTGCTAATCAATGCTTATTCCTAAAAAAATGCTGCCAACCATCAGAGTTATTACACCAATTAGATGAAAAGAAATCACACACATCGTTCTTCCTTTTACATATTTCATGTCTGATTTAAATATTTTGAAACATATCAAGCTGTGACCATACTTTGCTTGTCTTCTCCCCCATATTGAATGTGTCCTCTATACTAATGTCTGATGGGACAGGAAGAAAATAAAAACAGACAAGAAGCATTTAAATTGCCTCAGCTATTGGGGGCAGCTTGGTGGCTCCATGGATTAAGAGCAGGAAAGGGTTTAAAGCTGGCCTTAGACACTTCCTAACTGTGTGACCCTGGACAAGTCACTTAACCCCCATTGCCTAACCCTTATTACTCTTCTGCCTTGGAATTTATATATAATATACAATATTGATTCAAAGATGAAAGGTAAGGGTTTAAAAGAAAAAAACTGCCTCATCCATCAAAGCCCCCTCACTTCTGATCAAATGTTTTTCCCATTCCACTTAATTCTGCATTCTCTGTGTTTTTGGTAGGTTTCTTGGTTTTTGAGCATTCATTGAATGAGATTTCTCTACTCTCCCACCCCAACCCCCATTCCCTTACTTCTATACTTTCTACCTTACCACAACTCACTGTTTTTCCTGCCTGGATGGTCCTCTCCACCCTTGGCAGACAACTCTTACCAGCCAGAGGCATCAGGAGGACAAGCAACCAAGACTCTGTCCCAAGATACAGAAATGTGGAGGGCATTGAGCATTTGCAGCCCTGTAGCAGCTTAGAAACAACTGAGCTTAGCACCTAAAATAGTTGCCTAAAACAGGAAACCATAGGAGAGGCTCTCCCAATCATTCTCCTGGGTAAGATCTTCCCATCTCTTTTCGATTTCCTCATCTCTCCCCACCATCCCTACAGCAGGATCCCCAATAGCAACCTTGATTTATCTTGAAGTGTGGCTTCCAGGCTATATCTACATCTGGATAGAGAGCATAGTTCAGGCCACTTGCCTCAGAAACAAAAATTGCTGGTTAGAGCTCTGTTCCGGACTCCTAGATTTCCTCAGAAAATTAGTAGGCTTCTTCTGACCATTTCTGCATTTTTTCCAACTCTAGCTACCTCCTTGGTGTCTAGATTTGTTCAGCCTCTATGGTCTAGTATAAAAATTATAGTCCTTTGTTATATTACATAATATAGTTATAGTATGTTTATAACAACAGTTCAGATAAACTTGCTTTTCAGTTTCTTATTTTTTTCATGGATGATAGTAGTTTCATGAATGTAGAAACGGCCCATTGGTATAATGGATGGTGCATCAGTCAGGAAGACTTGAGTTCAAATTCTGCCTCAAATGCTAGTGTATAATTCTGTACTAGTCCTCTCTCAGCCTCAGTTTCCTCATTTCTAAAATGGAGAAAATAATATCTACCTCCCAGGGTTGTTGTGATAAGCCAATGAGATAATATATGTATTGTGATTTGCAATCTTCAGTGTTATATGAATTTTAGCTGGCATTTGGCTGTCACTTTGACTTCCAATTCCTGCAACTCTCAGGGCTTTCTTAAGCCACAACCCAAGCTCTTGCTTCCCTCAAAATCCTTCCTGATCAGTTATTAACCAGTATCAACTCCAACCTGTCCTCTCCACCCAGGTCTCAAGCCTTTTCATCACTCATGCCTTACCAAATACCAGCTCGGAATTACTCCCACTGTCTGCCTTTTCTGCTCTTACTCATGTGCTACCAAACAAAGCTGGAAGAAGTAATGCCAGATGGCTGACTAGGTCAATTACAAATGATATAAGCATGATTGTTCCCATTTTACCAATGAGAAAATCAAGTCTTAGAGCACTTAAGCAACTTGTCCATGCTTAGCCAGTTATGAAGGGTCAGAACCAAAGACTTGAACTAATGAATTCCTCCTCTCAATCTTTGATTCTTTAATATGAATGATGATAGTGTGAACTTTTTTTTATAGAATTTGAAGGTTTGCTAAGCATTTAATATACATTATTTCATTTAATCCACTGTCTCCTTCTGCCACTTAACAAAACTTGCATTATTCAGTTTTAAATTTTTGAAAAGAGGTTTTTAGCTTCCCCTGGCCCTTTCTGAAGACTGACTGGAACAAAGCTCAAAGACTGTGGATAATCACTATTATTATCATATTGTATCTAGGTGCTCTATTTGGAATTCATTGCTATAGCTTTGAAATGAGCTACCTACTTAAACACCCACCTTTTCTGGCTTTGATTTAAAACTTAATAATAACCATAGGCAACATTGCAACCACAAGGAATTATAATTTTAAAAAAAATTTATGTTTTTTTTAAAAAGCAAGACATATAAATATATTCTGCTA
This sequence comes from Gracilinanus agilis, assembly GCF_016433145.1. Lineage (NCBI taxonomy): Eukaryota > Metazoa > Chordata > Mammalia > Didelphimorphia > Didelphidae > Gracilinanus > Gracilinanus agilis. Next base: position 556,148,214 of record NC_058130.1, on the reverse strand, counting down.
TAGGTAGAGACTGAAAAGGATAAGCGATAGCAGCTGGTATTCAACTTACATAACCATATATCATGAAAATGATAGTTAAAATGAGACTGAATTAGATTCGATTATCATAAAGATTTATGACATATCTATGGATTCAAAATCAAACAGGACTCATTTGAAAGTAAGCATTTTATATCCTGTGAGTTCATTTTAAGTCCATGAGAAAAGATTAAATTACTTGAGGAATTGAACACAAGAAGGGGAATTATCCAAATCCTTTTATGCTGAATTATACTAATATCTAGAGAGACTTTTCCTGCTCTAGTTATTTAACTCTTTCTTAGAGCATGGCAACACATTTTCACCAATTGATGAGAAGAAGAATTTCAAGAAAACTTTCTTTCAGCCATTCTGCAAAGCCAAGGACCCAGGAGGCAAAGCTAAGCTGCCATTTCTAAGCCAAGATTCATTAGCGAACTGGTTATTTCCTCCTGCGTATCCCTAACATCTGTGAAGGTTATAGATCTGGCTGTGGGCCACTGGCTCTGCTTATGATTCTCTCCTTCAAGCTGAGGCAAGCACTAGCTTTGTAGCCTTCCAGATAGGACATGGAATGGAGCCTCTCTCTTCCAAATTTGCTACACGACAGTATGGCTCAGAACCCAGTAGAAGCAACTTTCAGACCAGCAGAATCTTCCTGAGTACAACCATGGGGCGCCAATGAGCACAGCCTCGCTCTGACATGTGCTGCTTCTGCCAGGATTCCCTCTTTCTCATAGCTGCCAGGAATTCAAAAGACAAAGATTAGGGTAGATAAATACAGTTGGTTATTATCAGTCTGAGGAATGATAATTGAGCCTATGGAAATTTATGAGTCAATAAAGGAGAGAGCATGGAGAGAGAAGAACCAGGAGAGAACCTTGGGGGATAAACACTCATAGTTATGAAAATGAACAATGATCCAGCAAAGGAGACTGACGAGTGGTCATGCACTTCGAAGAGAGGGGACAGACGAGAGAGAAGTGTCAGGAAATTCAGAAAGGAGGCAGTGAGTTCAATTGCTTAAAGAGTATTTATTTTTGTTCATTTCTCTTTTTGAGCCATGCCCAACTCTTCTCGACTCCATTTGGGGTTTTCTTGACAGAGATAACTAGAGTGATTTGACATTTCCTTCTCCAGCTCATTTTACAGATGAGAAACTGAGGCAAGCAGAATTAAGTAATTGGTATAGGGTCACACAGATAGGGAGTGTCTGATTTGAAGTTGGAAAGAAGAGTCTTCTCTTCTCTTGACTCCAAATCTAGGGCTCTATCTACTGTGCAACCTAGCTGCCCCAATATTTATTAAGTACCTATTATATGCCAGTCATTGTGGAAAGTGCTACCAATATAAAGACAAATAAGAAATGGTCCCTGCTCTCAAGGTGTCTATATTTTATTGGAGGACATGGCATGTATATCTAAAACTACGTATGAAATAAATATATAAATATAAAATCTTTTTTGAGGGGGAGACATTAGTAGCTGGGGGGCCAAGAAAAGCTATATATAAATGGTGACCCTTGAACTGAACTTTAAACAAAACTGTGGATTCTTACAGGCGAGGTGGGAAGTGAGAACATTTTATTCATGGAGTAAAGACAAAGTCATAGAGAGGAGACAGAACATGTTTTATAAGATACCGGAAGAAAGCTAGCTATCTAGCTAGACAACAGAGTACTCAAAGGGGAGTAATTTATATTTAGGCTAAAAAAAAGATTTATTGGAGCCAAGTTATGAGGGACTTTAGATGCTACACAGAAGAATTTGTTTGTGAACTTAGAGGCAACAGGAAGCCAATAGAATTTATTGAGTAATATTGGGTCATAGTTATACAAATACTTAAGAAAATCACTTTGGTATCTACTCAGAGTCAAAAATAGCAGAGAGATCAAAGAGAATGAGGTTATTGGTAAAAGTTATTGGATTTAGTACTAGGAAGCCACAGGCCTGAAATACCAGGGATTAAACCACCCAACATTCTGCCTACAAGGTTTTGGGGGGAGAACTAAACTGCAAAATAGAGACTTATAATCATGCTATCAAAGTAAAAACAAAAATGAACCACATAAAAAGGGTTAAGGTATGAATATAGGTGAGTAAGGCAGAGACGTAACTAGGGATTTTTCCATTGGGAGAAGCACTACTAACAGTACTCATGACAAATACAAAAGCCATCCTTTGCTAGAGGAAAGGAGCAAAGGCTACCGTGTTGTGAGGCAAAGATGCTGAAACACCCCAAATCTGCTCTTAGAGAAGCTGCTCACCCCACAGAGGAAGTGAGCTACTCTGTAGCTTCCTATTGAATTATTCTTGATAAGTAGGTACTAGGGTCAGCTGGAATCCAAGAAGTCCAATTGCTTTCTTGACAAAATTTCTCAGATCTTGGGTTATTTTTCCCCTTTAATTTTGTAGCCCACATGAATTTTCAGCAGCATATTATCTGGAGAATTCACCCTATTCCCTATTCACCCAATTCCAGTGGATCTCTGTTGCCTCTAGGATCAAATATAAAATCCTCTCTTTCGTGTTTAAAGCCCACCATAACCTGACTTCCCCAACTTCTCACAGCTTACACCTCCCTCCCTGCTTGCAATCCAGTGACACTAACCCTTGGTTATTTCACAAACCAGACACTCCCTCTCTCAGCTTCCAACATTTTCTATGACTGTCCCCTTGCCTGGCATGTCTCCTTTCTCATCTCTGCCTCCCAGCTTCTTTTAAGTCACAGCCAAGATCTCACCTTCTAAAGGAAGCCTTTTCCAATCCCTCTTAATTCTAGCACCTTCACCCTGTTAAATTTCAAATGTGTCCTTATGTAACATATTTAGGCATGTTTATTTGTTTGTCTTCATCATTAGACTGTGAGTTCCTTGAGAATAGGAACTATCTTTTCCTTTTCTTTGCATAGTAAGTACACTTAGTAGAGTGCTTTGTGCATAGCATGTGCTTTTGTTTTATTTTTTAATTTTTATCTTTATTTTATTCCAATAACAAATTTACATATAAGTTTTCCAAAGTTACATGATAATTTTGTTTTCCTCCCCTCTACCCTCCCCCTCCCAGAGTTGTCAAGTAATTCCACTGGATTATACATGTATTATCACTCAAATTTTCCATATTATTCATTTATTTTATTTTTATTTTATTCCAATAACAAATTTACACATAAGTTTTCCAAAGTTATATGGTTCGTGTTGAGTACGTGCTTTTTTTTTTTTTTTTTTTTAAACCCTTGTACTTCGGTGTATTGTTTCATAGGTGGAAGATTGGTAAGGGTGGGCAATGGGGGTCAAATGACTTGCCCAGGGTCACACAGCTGGGAAGTGGCTGAGGCCGGGTTTGAACCTAGGACCTCCTGTCTCTAGGCCTGACTCTCACTCCACTGAGCTACCCAGCTGCCCCCAAGTACGTGCTTTTAAATGTTTGTTTCCTGCCTGACTAATGGCAAACATGGCTAAATCAGAACAAGGTCTGAGAAGATACCCTGCTCCCTTCACTGAGCTGTTAAAATTCTACATGTCTGAGGGGCTTCCAGATGCCACAGCATCCTAGCAAAGACTTTTGCTATACATAAAACAAAGAAACCTTTATACTCTATGGGACTATGGGACAGGAGATTGCAGTGTATCAGCATCCCTCAGCCCATTTTGTTTTGTAATCCTATCTGTTCTACAATCTGGGGACTTCCCCTTTGAAATTCTATCCACATTGCAACCTCCATACTTCCTTCTTGAAATTCTAGCTGCCCCCTCGAGCCTACTTCCTCAGTTGTAATGCCTGACCATAACCTATTTAAGAGACTAATTATATAAATCCATATAGAATATATATCCGAGATCAATGAGACAAACAAAGACCCAAATGTTACTGGAATCTCTATTTCTCTAAATGCCTTTGAGAGATTGGTATTTTTTTTCCCAAGTGCCTTCTGGTGTTAGATGGAGTGCATAAACTGCTGGAATGAGCCCAGAATGCCAATGCCTGGTCCTCACTGTTCAACAGCATCAGGCTGTTGGCCAACAGCACCCCCTTGTGGGTTAAATATGTATTCTACATATATTCACATTTATTTGTTTTATAGTTTCACCAGGGTACCTACCACTCTGAACTGAATATATGTTTGTGGAAAGGAAAAAGGAAGGGAGGAAGAGAGAGAAGCAATTATAACTATGTGGTAGTATAAGCAGTATTTTATAGGGAAGAAAGCACTGGATTGTAATTCAGGGAAGCTAGATTATATACACAATTCTTTTGTTTTACTTGACTGACATAAAGCAAATCATTTCTTCTTTCTGGACTTTGGTTTCCCTATCTGCAAGATGAAGGGATTTAATGATCCCTAAAATTCTTTCCAAGTTTGATATTCCATAAGTACTATTATGGGGAAAACCAGGGAAGGTGACTTAAATATTAAATGTGGGCTCTGTGGTGTGGATAGGAGACAGGAAGGGACAATGGGAGAGACTTTACAAGTCAGGGAACCAGGTTTAACTATAAGGGAATGACCATTGACTGAAATGGCAGTTAAGTCTGACCAACAGTCACTCTGCCCCACCCAGCCTGGAATGGCTTCAGATTATTACAATCACACAATGAGGACTTTAAATTACTAAAAACCACACAGGGAAACAGTTTAATTATAATAAGAGGGGATTGGAAAGGGGGTTAGGTAAAACTATGACTAACAACCCAGGACTGGAGTCAAAAGGGGTAAGTTCCTTAGCCAATCTGGCTTCTGCCAGGTTTTGACAGCTTGGCTAAGGACCTGGGGAAGAGGGCTTGAATTTGGGATCTCACAACTATTCCAGGGATGTTTTCAGGATGCCAGGAACCAACACTTTCAGAACTGATGATCCAAAGTAGCCAGGTAGGGAGAGGAGTCTTGCAAGCTGTCCACCAGATCACAGGCCACTTCCCTACTCAGTGTTGTCTTGCAAGATTGATGTCTTCTGCTTTCAACCTTCACCACTCTCCAAGATCCCAGGGAATCAGGGTACAACTCCACTAGCTCTGAGGTCTCCCAGGATCAATTACAGCTTGTCCCAACCACCATGGAGTCCATCTCAGAGAGCAAGCCATACTTCCTGCTTCCCCATTCCATTTGGAATTCTCCAGCCCTTCCTGTTAGGTCTCCTAACTAATAACTAAGTAATCCTCCTCACAAGAGTACAAATAGGACAAGTCTAACTTAAGCTATAAAAGCCTCAAAATTTATCTTATAGTGCCATAAATCTGTTTATAACTCTGGTACAGTGATAATGAAATTACAATTTTCAGAGTAAAATTCATTCTGCTGGAAAATCAGAAGATTTGGGTGGGGGGTAAAGGTTTGGGGCTTTTATTCTTGCAAAACTACATCAGTCTTATTGCTCAGAAATTTTCTTTTCACTTTGCTTCCTTGGAAATAAAGTTAAAAATCTAATAAGCTAAATTAGTTCTTTGTTTGCATTTTGGTCCAGCCCAGTCTCATTGGAAGTCTTTGAACACAAACTTTTCCAACTCCCTTCAAGGATCCGATTCTCACATCTTTAAAAAGAAAAGTATCTTCTGGCAAGAGTTTTTGCAAGTGATTTTTTCCCCCATTCAATATACTTTAACTTAAGTCTTGAGATGAAGATTGCCATATTAAAATATTCATTTCAATTGTTATTTTTTCATACAGAAATCCTTGCAGGTGTACTTCAGTACCACTGTTGCCTTATCGAGCCCACTCTTATGAATGTAGTATGGCATTAGATGTGGTCTTTCCATAATTGTTGGAGACTGAGCAAATAATTAATGGGGAGGAAATGTTTTGAACCTAGTATTTTATTATTCCATCTTAGTAAATGTCTTTGATAATATGAATTAGTGTCTACTTGCTGCTTTTAAGTGGCAAAATAGTTTATGAGCCTCCATCAGTAGGAGTATTACCCTCTCTAATTTAAGGTATCAACCATTCCAGGGGGACTTAACCTGATACAAGTATATCTTTGGAGAGAAAATTTAAAGGAAGTATTACTCAATAATAGTCCTTATTGTCATTAAATAGAAAGGGACTAGAGAAAAAAGGAAAGGAAGGAAAGGAAGGAAAAGGAGGGAGGGAGGAAAAAAGGGAGGGAAAAAGAAAGAAAGAAAGAATCCATCAATCACCTCCTAAAAGAAATCCCAAAATGAAAACTCCCAGAAAGTTATAACCAAATTCTAGAGCTCCCAGGTTAAGGAGAAGATATTGCAAATAGCCATAAAGAAACAATTAAAATATCATGGTGCCACAGTCAGGATCTCACAAGACTTAGCAGGTTCCACATTAAAGAAGCAGAGGACTTGAAATGTGATATTCCAGAAGGCAAAGGAGCTAGGACTACAACCAAGAATAACCTACTCAATAATATTGAGTATAATCCTTCAGAGGAAAAAAATGGATATTTAATGAAAAAGAGAATTTTTAACATTCCCAATGAAAAGACCACTGCTGAATAAAAAATTTGATATTCAAACACAAGACTCAAGAGAAGCAGAAAAAGGGAAGCATGAAAGAGTAATCATTAGAGACTCAATAAAGTTGAATTTATATTTCTATATGGAAAGATGACACATGTAACTTCTAAGAATCCAATCATTATCAGGATAGTTGAATGGAGTCTACATATATAAAGGGCATGAGTATGATTCAATTATATTGAGATTATCTAAAAAAAATGAAGGGGTGAGAAAGAAGGGTATACTGGGTAAAGGGGAAGGAAGAGATAGAATGGGGAAATTTTTCTTACATAAAAGAAGCAAAAATGGAAGAGCTTTTTTAGGGGAAGGTATATGGGGTGGGGTAGAGTGACAGGCAATGCTTGAACCTCACTCTCATCAGAATTGGTTCAAAAAAGGAAGAATATATATACATTCTCAGTTGGGTATAGAAATCTATCTTACCCAATATAGGAATAAGAGAAGAAGAGGAGAAGAAATGTGGAGTAGGGAAGGGAAATAAAAAGGAGTATGAATTAAGTATGTCAGTGGACAAAAACAAAACAGACTTTTAAGGAGGAATAGTATAAAAACAGAGAGAGAAGGATAAACAGAAGAAAATAGAATGGAGAGAAATGCACTGTTCGTCATCATAGCTGTGGATGGGAATTGGATGAGCTTACTCATAAGATAGAAGTGGAGAGCAGAATGGATTAGAAATCAGTATCCAAAAATATGTTGTTTACAAGATACACTTGAAACAGAAAAATACACACAAAGTGAAGAAAAAGTAAGAGCAAAAATAGACCTATTTAAAAGTGATAATCAGGGAAATTATATCTATATACTATAAATGGGGTGATATCAAAAAGTTTTATAGCAAGTTTCTCTGATAAAGGCCTCATTTCTCAAATATATACTGATTATATAATTGAGTTAAATTTATAATTTAAAAAATCATTCTTCAACTCATAAATGGTCAAAGGATATAAACAAGCAGTTTTCAGAAGAAAAAAAAAACAAATTATCCATAGTTACATAAAAAATGCTCCAAATCAGTATTGATTAGAGAAATACAAATTAAAGCAACTCTGAGGTACCATGTCACACTTATCAGAAATAACAAATGCTAGAGGGGATAAGGAAAAATAGGTACATTAAAAAACTGTTGATGGAGTTGTGAACTGGTCCAACCATTCTGGAGAACAATTTGGAGCTTGCCCAAAGGTCTATAAAACAGTGCATGCCCTTGGACCCTGTAATAACAGTACTAGGTCTGTACCCCAAAGAGATCAAAGGAAAAGGAAAAGAACCAATATGTACAAAAAGATTTATAGAAGCTCTTTTTGTGTTGGCAAAGAATCAGAATCTGAGAGGATGCTCATCAATTGGGGAATGACTGAACAAGTTCTGACATATGATTGTGATGGAATAATATTATGCTATAAGAAATTATGAGGAAGGTGGTTTTGGAAAAACATGGCAAAACATATATGAATTGATGCAAAGTAAAGTAAAAAGAACTGGGAGATCATTGTACACAGTAAGAGCATTGTTGTAAAGATAACAAACTGTGAAAAACCTGGCTTCTCAGTACAACGATCCAAGACAATTTCAAATGATTCGTGAAGAAAAAATTCTATCTCCAGAGGGAGAACTGATGAGCTCTGAATAAAAATTGAAGTATAGTTTTTCTCAATTTTTTTGCCTTTTTTTTCAATGTGGCTAATATGAAAATATGTTTGCATGATTTCATATATATAATTGATATAATTTTGTTTGCCTTCTGATTATATGGGGGAGGCAAATAACTAACTGTTGAATTGAATTGGATAATTCTGGTTGACAGCAACATCTGTAGTACAAATAATGTCTAAACCCCAGATATTTAGAACATTCTTCATACTGATTAAAGATTCATGCCTTTGTTGTGGAATTTTATTTGAATAAGAACACAATTAGAAACTCAATTAGAAATTAGAACTCAAAATTTATAAAGAAAAGAATGTTAAAAATAAATAATAAAAATTTTAAACTTAAACCTATTGTCTTTGAATAATAAAATTTTACTTATTTTTTAAATGAGGAGTTAGACTAGTTTCCCTCTAGCTCAAAATTCTATGAGCACCTATCAGCATTTTCTCTTCCTCTTCCTCCTTGATTTCATTAGGGTGAGTATTCCTTTCACAATATGAAACAGAAATAAATGTAAGGCAAATATGAAAGACATAAAGTCACTACTAAGCTTCTAAAATGAATGAATGTGGCACTTTAAGTTTGGTAAACTTCAAAAAGTTTAAAGATTTTCAATTTTGGAATGCAAACAAAAAGGACAAAACAAAAAACAGAAAACCTCCTATTCCTGAGAGTTCCTGGAGAATGTCACAAATAAAGCTGAATGGCAAAATTGTTTTTAAAGGAAGCTGAAAATCCAACTCTCCAGGAAACAGCTCTAAAAATGATATTATATCTACAATGTTATTTTATTTTAAACTCCACATAACAGAAGGCCCATCATTTACAAATGATTATTAAAAATGGCCTTTTCTCAGAGAATTTTACTCTGAACTTTATAGTTATACCTAGGTAACTGTTGAATTGAATTGGATAATTCTGGTTAACAAAGACACCTATGGATGAATATTCTCTGAGCCCCAGATATTTAAAAGACTTTTCATACTAATTAAAGATTCATGCTTTGTTATGGAATTTTAATTTAATAAGAACACAATTAGAAATTACAGATTCCTTCTATAAGACATGGAGATTGTAAGGAGCATCACAACAGTTTCTAATAATTTTTGTTGAAATCTGAGGTCATATGACTCCTCCTAACATAAATACCTGAGTTTAGGAGGGTACATCTCAAAATAGTCTTTTTAGCTTATGCTCTCAACCCAGGGAAACCCTGAGAATTTCAGATATTATCTTTTGAAAATCAGTTCCTATAGAAATACTCAGATTAACATGGGCATTAAATATTGAAATATTTTTATCTGCCTCATAAAAATACTAAAAGGACTCATAACTGAGTCCCATAGACAGTCAATAAAACTTCCTCCTTTTCATAAGGACTTATAAAGTCCTTTTGTTGTATAGTACTACCTTATGTGGCTTGGTTTTGTTAAAAAGTTAACCTTCCTCACCCAGACCTACACGGTCCATATGACTCACAGTCTTAGCAAAGGTCAAGAACTAATTTTGTTCCTCCACATCCTGTCTCTACATTCTTGCTCCTTACTGCCTTGTTCCTTAGTTCCACAATTCCTTGTATGCCAGTTTCTCCACCCATTTCACCCATTTCTCCTATATGTTCATCATTCCCATCTAGCATCAAATGCTTGCTCTCTCTCCTAGAGCCATATAAATTACAGAAGCTTTCAGAATAGGCTTCTTTCGAGATTCATGTACAACTCAGCATCGTTGTTTCAAACCATGTCGTACAGTGGGAAAAAGAGATGGCTTTTAGCTCAAAGGACCTGGACCCAAATACCTTCTCTTCCACTCACTATCTGTAAACTTCGGGACTTTTGTTTCAACGCTTGTAAAATGAGGGCATTGGACTAGATATCCTCTGAAGTCCCTTCAAGTCCTAAATCCACAATGATGCTGTTGCTGGTTCCGGATCTGTGTCATGTTGCTAATTCCTTAGTGTCAGCCCAGAATGAAGTCACTTTCAACAGAAAATAGCTATTCTCCCTTACATGTGCCCTAGGAACCCCCTTGGGCTTACCAACTACTCCTAGAGCATAATCACAGTATTGGTCAATGAAAAGGGATCTGGATAGAGCAAGGGAGAATGAGAAGGGTCTCAGGCACATCTTTCCTCTTTGAAGTTCTTGAATCTTGTCTTGGGAATTTGGGTGGCTCTTTCAGGGCTGAGCAATTAGAGTGTTTGGAATGAGTTTAAATAGTGCCATGTCATAAAGAGGAAGTGGACTGAAGAATAATTAGCTGCTCTGGCTCACCTTGGGCTCTGCCTGCTCTGACCTCGTAAACCAAATACTACATACTTGGATCCTCAATCAAAAATTGTTCTATGATGTGTCAAAGGGATATGACTTTTCTCTAGTCACATGGTAAATTCCTTTAGGATAAAAGCCGTGTCTTATGTCCTTCCTGTGTAGCACCTCACGGAGCTGGAGCTAAAGTAGGCACTCATGAGATTGTTGCTGAATTGAATTGAAGAACTGAGTTGTGCTTTTCTCTCCCTCCTCCATTTCAATGAAAGAAGCACAAAATTCAGTTACTTTGGGTAATAGAGGGCCTACTATATTGAGATCAGTGGAAGTATTTTCCAAAAAAGATCATTCTTTTCCACAAACTTTTGATAGCCAGATCATATCCACTGATAGAATATAACTTCCAAAGGGCAGAAATTATTTTTTTTTCCTTTGTTGCCTCAAAGACTAGTGCCTGGTACATGCTATTTTTAAAAAAATTCTTACTTTCTGTCAGTAACAACACTAAGGCAGAAGGACAAAGCTAGGCCTTCTGGGATTAATTAAACTAAATTGGGATTAAGTGACTTGTCCAGGGACTCTCAGCTAGAAGTATACCCAGTGGGGGACAGCTGGGTAGCTCAGTGAATTGAGAACTAGGCCTAGAGATAGGAGGTCCTAGGTTCAAATCTGGCCTCAGACGCTTCCCAGCTATGTGACCCTGGGCAAGTCACTTAACCCCCATTGCCTAGTCCTTACCACTCTTCTGCCTTGGAGCCAAAACACAGCCAAGATGGAAGGTAAGGGAAGAAGAAGAAGAAGAAGAAGAAGAAGAAGAAGAAGAAGAAGAAGAAGAAGAAAGAAGAAAGAAGAAAGAAGAAAGAAGAAAGAAGAAAGAAGAAAGAAGAAAGAAGAAAGAAGTAGTATACCCAGGTCCTCCTAATTCATTCCTACCTAGCTGCTCCTGGGCACATGCTTATTGATTGATTAGGATTTTAAAACAGCTTTATATATGGACTGTGTTTTTGTAATATTTTTTATGTACTATAATACATAATTTAAAATTTAAAATATGGACCGAGCCTTTGTACTAGTAATTACTAGTAATTATTAGAATTTTACTGGTATTATATATTCTTATCCTGGGTAGAATGTTCATCAGTTATCTTCCTATGTAAACGACAGTTGCTTAGCAAATTCTCTGATTTGCATAATTTGTTGTACAAGGCATCCCAAAAGTCTTAGTGTACTTTTAAGCTGTTAAAAATTGATCGGGATGGGGGAGGAAAGAGCGGGGTTGGGGGTGGGGAGGGGATCATAATCATGTAACCATGGAAAAATATTTTAAATAAAAATAAATAAAAATTGAAATCCTAGGGGGAAGCTAGGTGGCTCAGTGGACTGAGAACCAGGCCTAGAGACAGGAGGTCCTAGGTTCAAATCTGACCTCAGACACTTCCCAGCTGTGTGACCCTGGGCAAGTCACTTAACCCCCATTGCCTACCCTTACCACTCTTCTGCCTTGGAGCCAATACACAGTACTGATTCTAAGATGGAAGGTAAGGGTTTAAAAAAAATTGAAGTCCTGTATATGACACCTTGTCTATATCAGGCTCTAGAAATACACTAAACCTTGGTCTTTTGGTCTTGCCGTATTATCTAGTGTCCACTCTCACGCATTGCTCTCCTTTGCTGTGTCTATCCAAGGTACCATGAATAATCCATAATAAATGCATTTTCTGTGTATGGCATGAGACTTAGCCCTCCTGTGCATGTCTCTTGATCTTCCTCAATTCTGGTTACAACAGTTCCTGAGTCTCACATTGTGGAAAGGGGACTTTGACTTGATTTAGTTTTTTGCATTTACTTCCCAAAGTTCATATTTTACATTATAACTACTAGCACAAAGACACAGTATATATATATATATATATAATATTATATATTATTTTATTATATATAATATAAATTTTATTATACATATAATATACAATATATTATGTATAATATAAGTTATATATAATTATATATATAATTTTTTAAGCTGTATTCTAATCCTAATGAATCAATAATCATAGTTCTTACCTCTGCTCCCTGCATTCTTAAGGCTTGGAAGGGCTTTCCTTTGTTGAATTTAAACTCAGCCTATACAATGTTATCCGGTGTTCATCGTTAGAGAACCTTAGTCAGTGGCACTTTGGCAAGATTGAGATTTGTTATGGATTTCTAATCATTTGATCTCAACCACTGGCATGCTGAAGAGAGAAAATCAAATATAGCATTAGGGTCAGGTCACAGTCAGTACTGCTGGGACAGTGATCTCTGCTCGTTGTTTTTCACTGGTCCTTCTAAATGCATGCCCATCCTTTGGCTAGAAGCCAAATTAGAGTTTTCCCAAAGTGCCAAGGGTTGAGTCAATATTCCTAGGAGCAAATGGAAATCAAAGATACACCCCAGCATTTATTTTTAGCACATCGTTTAAACTCAAAACACACAGGCAGTTACAGTAGTTAAAAATAATCAGAGCCACAGCTCCAATTACCCAGCTATTAGCAGATTCCTTGTAGCCTAGCAGCTCAGAACCAACAGGCTCACTGGGAAGGCTCCAAGCATACACATTAAACGCCTGATAGAAACTAGTAATGACTCTGAGGAGGATGGAGAGACTAGAGCACAGAGTAATTACTTAATAACGTTGTCAAATGAATGAATGGGTGACAGTTAAATAGGATTCAAATGAACGACTTCATTTCCTAATTTTCTAAAGTGGGAACTTTTGTTTTCATAAAAAACTGCTTCTTTTTTGTTTTTGTAGCCCCCAAGCACAAGAGGCACTCAATAAAGACCCATTAAATGGAATTAAATACAAGCATCTATATCATATCTCATTTTAACTTCTTAGCTCCAAGAGGAGAAAAAAAGGGAATCACTCTCTCAAATGCCTCCACCCAAATATAAATAAATATATAAAATATATTTAGAAAAATTACATTTATGTAAAAATATAAAAATATTTATAAAATATATAAAATTTAAAAAATAAAAATTTAAAAAATTCTG
>NC_058130.1:556101107-556131571 GCF_016433145.1 Gracilinanus agilis | reverse complement strand
GGGGAGGGGATCATAATCATGTAACCATGGAAAAATATTTTAAATAAAAATAAATAAAAATTGAAATCCTAGGGGGAAGCTAGGTGGCTCAGTGGACTGAGAACCAGGCCTAGAGACAGGAGGTCCTAGGTTCAAATCTGACCTCAGACACTTCCCAGCTGTGTGACCCTGGGCAAGTCACTTAACCCCCATTGCCTACCCTTACCACTCTTCTGCCTTGGAGCCAATACACAGTACTGATTCTAAGATGGAAGGTAAGGGTTTAAAAAAAATTGAAGTCCTGTATATGACACCTTGTCTATATCAGGCTCTAGAAATACACTAAACCTTGGTCTTTTGGTCTTGCCGTATTATCTAGTGTCCACTCTCACGCATTGCTCTCCTTTGCTGTGTCTATCCAAGGTACCATGAATAATCCATAATAAATGCATTTTCTGTGTATGGCATGAGACTTAGCCCTCCTGTGCATGTCTCTTGATCTTCCTCAATTCTGGTTACAACAGTTCCTGAGTCTCACATTGTGGAAAGGGGACTTTGACTTGATTTAGTTTTTTGCATTTACTTCCCAAAGTTCATATTTTACATTATAACTACTAGCACAAAGACACAGTATATATATATATATATATATAATATTATATATTATTTTATTATATATAATATAAATTTTATTATACATATAATATACAATATATTATGTATAATATAAGTTATATATAATTATATATATAATTTTTTAAGCTGTATTCTAATCCTAATGAATCAATAATCATAGTTCTTACCTCTGCTCCCTGCATTCTTAAGGCTTGGAAGGGCTTTCCTTTGTTGAATTTAAACTCAGCCTATACAATGTTATCCGGTGTTCATCGTTAGAGAACCTTAGTCAGTGGCACTTTGGCAAGATTGAGATTTGTTATGGATTTCTAATCATTTGATCTCAACCACTGGCATGCTGAAGAGAGAAAATCAAATATAGCATTAGGGTCAGGTCACAGTCAGTACTGCTGGGACAGTGATCTCTGCTCATTGTTTTTCACTGGTCCTTCTAAATGCATGCCCATCCTTTGGCTAGAAGCCAAATTAGAGTTTTCCCAAAGTGCCAAGGGTTGAGTCAATATTCCTAGGAGCAAATGGAAATCAAAGATACACCCCAGCATTTATTTTTAGCACATCGTTTAAACTCAAAACACACAGGCAGTTACAGTAGTTAAAAATAATCAGAGCCACAGCTCCAATTACCCAGCTATTAGCAGATTCCTTGTAGCCTAGCAGCTCAGAACCAACAGGCTCACTGGGAAGGCTCCAAGCATACACATTAAACGCCTGATAGAAACTAGTAATGACTCTGAGGAGGATGGAGAGACTAGAGCACAGAGTAATTACTTAATAACGTTGTCAAATGAATGAATGGGTGACAGTTAAATAGGATTCAAATGAACGACTTCATTTCCTAATTTTCTAAAGTGGGAACTTTTGTTTTCATAAAAAACTGCTTCTTTTTTGTTTTTGTAGCCCCCAAGCACAAGAGGCACTCAATAAAGACCCATTAAATGGAATTAAATACAAGCATCTATATCATATCTCATTTTAACTTCTTAGCTCCAAGAGGAGAAAAAAAGGGAATCACTCTCTCAAATGCCTCCACCCAAATATAAATAAATATATAAAATATATTTAGAAAAATTACATTTATGTAAAAATATAAAAATATTTATAAAATATATAAAATTTAAAAAATAAAAATTTAAAAAATTCTGCAATGAGATACAATGAGAGTTTTCCAGACCAACATAAAGCCTTTTATGGCTTACTATAGCTAATAAAAACAACAGCTAATATTTATATAGTGCCTACTATGTGCCAGGCACTGTGCTAAGTGTTTTACAATTTTGGACTCATTTCTTCTTCACAATGATCCTGGGAGGAAGGTGTTATTATTATCCCGATTTTACAGATAAAGAGATAAGGAAACAGATGTGGATCACTGCATGCAACCATGATGATTTTCCAAATGCACATCAGTCTTTTTTAACACTTACCTTCCGTCTTAGAATCAATGCTGTATATTGATACCAAGGCAGAAGCATGGTAAGGGCTAGGCTATGGGGTTAAGTGACTTGCCCAAGATCATACAGCTATTAAATGTCTCCATTTAGATTTGAACTCGGGTCTTCTCAACTCCAGACCTGGAAATTCACCCACTGTGCCATATCTGCATAATATATTTAAGGATTTAATTATATGTAGTTTGTCCTGTGTTTTATAATTGTTTCCTGTGTGTAATACAGTCATTCTTATTGCCCCCACAAAACAATAACCTTTCTCTAGGGCAGGAGCCAATTCTGCTCCTTCTCAGGGCTTAGTCCAATCATGAATAATAGTGGAACTCAGGAAGAAAAACTTCCTGAATTACAAGAACCTGACCCCCTTTGGGGTTTCCTTTATTTTTAAAATAAGTTTTTATTGGTATCTCTTGTTTTTACGTTGTAAGGGTTAAATTAGGAGTTTGACAAAATAAGAGAGCAGCTTTTAACAATTTTAGTTTTAGTGAGAATATAGTAAAAGGAGGGAAATATAGGAAACAGATAAATTGCCTAACTAATTACCCTATAACTCCTTATAACTCCCTATATCTGCCTATAACTGTCTATAACCGTCATTAGAGAAAGTCCAGCTGATCACCCTTCAGCTCAGCTCACCAGGCAGAATATATATATATATATATATATATATATATATATATATATATATATATCCCAACCACCAACTAATCACCAATCCACATCACTAGCAACCAACCCCCCAAAACCAACTACCAATGATCGACCATATCCCAACCCCCAAAAAGGGTCAAAAATTCCCTCTCAGTCCTTGCTCTGGCCTTTTATATCTCCCTCTTACCTCACTTCCTGCCTCTCTGGTTTCTACTTCCTTTCACTGTGGGCTGGTATATCTTTACACATCTCTATGGTAAAAAGACCTCCAGGTCCCCAAGTAAATTAGAACAAGAATAAAGAATTCTCTTTTACAACATCATTATGATTTCATCCTTCCCCACTCAGATATCTATACTTTATGACAAAGAATTTTTAAGAAAAATAGGATGGGGAAAAAAATGGAGTAGAATGATCTGCTGGGGGGGGGTAGATAGATGGTTCAGTGGATTGAGAAACAGACCTAGAGATGAGAAGTCCTGGGTTCAAATCTGATTTCAGATACTTCCTAGCTGTGTGACCCTGGGCAAGTCACTTAACCCCATAGCCTAGCCCTTACCACTCTTCTGCCTTTGTACCAATATACAATATTGATTCTAAGACAGAA
This sequence comes from Gracilinanus agilis, assembly GCF_016433145.1. Lineage (NCBI taxonomy): Eukaryota > Metazoa > Chordata > Mammalia > Didelphimorphia > Didelphidae > Gracilinanus > Gracilinanus agilis. The sequence goes on along the minus strand of NC_058130.1, from coordinate 556,128,250 downwards.
GGTAAGGGTTAAAAATGACTGATGTGCATTTGGAAAACCATCATGGTTGCATGCAGTGATCCACACCTGCGGGCCCTCCACCTTTGTATAGCTGCTGTTTGCCTTATCACCAGGTTGAAAGTTCCTCAGTTGAGCATATCTTTTCAGCTCAATTTTTTTTTTGTTTTTTTAGGATTCCCTTAGGAATTTTTTTTAAACATTTATTAATATTTATTTTTTTAAAGTTAACATGGTTACATAATCCATGCTCTTACTTTCCCCTTCACCTCCCCCAACTTCCCCCTCCCCTCCCTCCCCCCCCACGGCAGATGTATATTTCCACTGGTTTTAACATGTGTCATTAATCAAGACCTATTTCCAAATTGTTGTTAGTTACATTGGTGTGGTAGTTTTGAGTCTTCATCCCCAATCATGTCCACCTCAACCCATGTGTTCAAGCAGTTGTTTTTCTTCTGTTTCCACTCCTGTAGTTCTTCCTCTGAATGTGGGTAGCATCTTTTCCATAAATCCCTCAGGATTGTCTTGGGTCATTGCATTGTTGCTGGTACAGAAGCCCATTACATTTGATTTTACCACAGTGTATCAGTCTCTGCGTACAATATTCTTCTGGCTCTGAGATGATATCACCCTCACCTCCCTTAGTGGGGAGGGGAGACGAGTTACCCACACGTGACAATAAGTAACAAATCGAGATCAAGGGACTGCCCTTTGGGCAGTCCAAATCAGTGTAGAGGCTGCCATTTGCCCACTTGAAATAGAGGCGGATGCACAGGAAGTGAGGAGAGACACTATCTCTTCAAGTATGTTGGTTACTTCCTGTTGAAGAGTTCCCGCTTTGAAATGGGTGCTGAAGGTTCTTGGCTGAGACCGCAGGTGGCTTCCCCTCTGAATTGTCACATGAGTAAGTTAGGCTGACTTCTTTGGCCTACCTTGGCGTTTTCCAAACTATACCTTAAGTAGGCTTTTACCTCTCTGATTGCTAAGGTCTTGTGGCTTGTAGCCTAGTTTAATTATCCTTTTAACCCTCTCTCTCCGTCCAGGCCTCTGTAGACCTGGACTAGCCTCTCCCTCTCTCTATTTCCCTACCTTTTACCTTCCTAATTGTAAATAAACTACCTTAAATCCGATCCTGACTTGGGTCTATTTAATTATAGAATCAATCTGAGTTATTGATTCCTGGAGGCCACACTTTAAATATATATCTATAAAATACCTAAAATCTCCCTCTTACAAGGTCTTTCCAGTTCACATGGAATTCCTCCAGTTTATTATTCCTTTGAGCACAATAGTATTCCATCACCAGCATATACCACAATTTGTTCAGCCATTCCCCAATGGAAGGACATACCCTCATTTTCCAGTTTTTTGCCACCACAAAAAGCGCAGCTATAAATATTTTTGTACAAGTCTGTTTATCTATGATCTCTTTGGGGTACAAACCCAACAATGGTATGGCTGGATCAAAGGGCAGGCATTCTTTTATAGCCCTTTGAGCATAGTTCCAAATTGCCAGCCAGAATGGTTGGATCAGTTCACAACTCCACCAGCAATGCATTAATGTCCCAGTTTTGCCACATCCCCTCCAGCATTCATTACTCTCCCCTTCTTTCATTTTAGCCAATCTGCTAGGTGTGAGGTGATACCTCAGAGTTGTTTTGATTTGCATTTCTCTAATTATTAGAGATTTAGAACACTTTCTCATGTGCTTATTGATAGTTTTGATTTTTTTATCTGAAAATTGCCTATTCATGTCTCTTTTTCAGCTCAATTTTTGCACAGAATTATGAGCACATCTTTCCTCTGATTCTTTAAGAAGTGGTGATTTTGAATCTGCAGATGCAAAGATTTTGAAAATGAGGATGATCCTTGGACCATGGAGATTCCAGTGCTACTTTGAGCTTAGACAATTCTGGGATCTCGGAAAATTCACCAAATTGCAGAAAACCTGGTTAAGAGTTTCTCTGAATTTAACTATGTTGAACCATGGGCCAAAGTCTTCAAAAACCCAAGGAAGTAAACTTCCACATTACAATGAGACAACAGAATAGGATATTTGTAAATTTTTTCACTTGGTAAATATTTATTAAGGCTTGCAATGATGATGCAAATGGTTGTTCATTTGATTAGTGATAATGTAATGTCTAGACAATCAAATGACTTAGCTTTCTCATTGTGTTTGTTTATGGAATAAAATATAGCTCATCTACTGGAAAACAATGAGGGCAGAGGATTTGAGGGTGAATTTTTTTAAATTCTGAATTAAACACACAAAAAATTCATTTCCTCATACACAGTAGAAGGCAAAACAGGATTGTATACAAAACCATGAATCTCTATTTCATTCCACTTACTTTTTTTTAAGTATATAATAATTTCATTTTACTTTCAAACCCTTGTCTTCTGTCTTAGAATGATCAGTTCCGAAGCACAGATAGTAAGGATTTAAGTGACTTGCCCAGGCTCACAAAGCTAAGAAATGTCTAAGGTCATATTTGAACCTAGATTCTCCTGACTCCAGACCTGACCACTGAGACACCTACCTGCCCCTAATTGATATCCTTTTAATTTATTCTAGTTTTGGGAGAATCATTTGTTTGGATAAACTTTTCTACTTTCTTTTTTCAATTATTTATCCTAATCCTTTCACCTAGAGATTTTTAAAATTTTTATTTCTTGCTTAATATTTTTAGATATTCCCAGTTTTGGTAGAGAAAGAAATCTATTTTTTCTTTTGAGTATCTGCTTCTAATTTTTATAGGCTTACTATCTCCTTCTAAGCTAGATATTAAGGTATTTTGGGTCTATAGTAATTTCTTGTAGTCGTCCATATGTTTGGTTTACTTATCTTTCCAGCCCTAGTTCCTGAACTGTTTCTTATTCTGCTTTGGGGAAAAGAGGTCAGTGCTACTTGGTCTCACCTTGATCCTCTTAGGTTCCTATGAAGACCTCCAATGGTTAACTCCCCCTTCCTTCCCTCCCACCTCCCCTTGATCCCTCCACCCCAGTCTTTGATGTTCAAAGTGCTAGATTTTGGGGGCCTTCTCTGTCATCTCAGGATGGAGTTCTAGGAACTTCAGAAGCCTAGGTTGTCCTAGGCTACTGTGTCTTCAGTGGTCACTGCCAATCTTGGTGCCTTTAAAAGTCTCCAATGTGGGGGGCAGCTAAGTGGCTCAGTGGATTAAGAGCCAAGCCTAGAGATGGGAGATCCTGGATTCAAATCTGGCCTCAGACATTTCCCAGATGTATGACCCTAGGCAAGTCACTTAACCCCCATTGCCTAGCCCTTACTGCTTGCTCTTCTGCCTTGGAATCAATATTTGATTCTAAGACAGAAGGTAAGGGTTTAAAAATTAAAATGAAATTAAAAGTCTCCAGTGTGCTTTTTCAACAATCCTGAGATTTTCTGGAGGAGCCCTGTGCTCTTGCTACCTCAAGGTACAGAACCCTGCAGGCTATTCCTGTCTTTAAACCTCTCTGGACACACTCATAGTCTGCCACATTATTTTCCTATGCTGGCACTAGCATTAGTAGCAGTCCCTTTTCCTATTGTCTATGTATTATTGGCTAAATTTTGCAGTTCCTAAGTGGAAGAAGTCACTTGTTATAATTTTTTATAGTACTTAATGAGTTTTTCTGTCTGATGTGATTTATAGATTTTTTTTTCTGGAGTAGACGTGAGGGAACTATGGTGATCCCCTCTGTTCAAGCAGTCTTGTCTGCAAGTCAGAGGGAGATTTTTTAAAAAGAAAAATGAAATAAGAAATAATTTTAGATAAGAAAATCTGTTGATTAGCTTAATGCATTTTCCCAACCAAAGCAGGCAAGATTCAACTGAAATTTTTTCTAAAATTTTATTTTAAAATATTTTGTAAGAAAGAAAAAACTCAAGTGTTCATCATGTACCAACTCCAGAGGTACTTCCCCATAGGTAAAAACCACTAGGTTTCTAATTGTTGTTCATTTGTTCAGTTGTGTCTGAATGTTTGACACCTCATTTTGGGTTTTCTTAGCAAAGTTACTAGACCTTGCCTTCTGTCTTAAAATGATCAGTTCCAAAGCAGAGGAAGTAAGGGCTGGACAGTTGGAGTTAAGTGACTTGCCATTTCCTTCTCCAGCTCATTTTACAGATGAGAAACTGAGGCATACAGGGATAAGTGAATTGCCCAGGGTCACACAGCTAAGCAAGTGTCTGAGGCTAAATATGAACTTAGGAAAATTAGTCTTTCTGACTCCAGACACAATACTCTATCCAATGCACTTACCTAGCTGCTCTCTAGATTTCTAGACTAGCTCATCAGCTAAACCCATCTTGTAATTAAAATACTGAATTTGCCATCATGATTTTTATAAATATTTATTATACAATCATTTCAGCATTTTTTTTTGATATTTCAATAGGTCTATATTTCATTTCTCGAGGCACTCTCCCTAATACAGCAGGACCCTATAATGTACCCATCCCTGACTTCTCACCCTGTTGCTCTTGGCCATGTCTTTCTATAAATTCTCCACATAGAATCCACATGATATGTTAGGGGGGGCCCTTCTTCTAGTTCTCTTGGCAGTGCAATATGTATATTGTTCTTCCATTATCCTTGCTCCTGATCGATGACCAACTTGCCACCTTTCCTAGTCACACATCTGTTTGATGATCCCCTTTACTACACATCTTGTCTGCAGTTCTTTGTTCTTAACATGCTACTACATATTTATCTCTCCATCATCCTTTGCATGATGTGAACTTTTGAATCCACAGAGATTATGATATCTACGATTCATAACTGTATTGTGTTATCAGAAAAATATAGGTATTTTTAAAATTATTGTTTGTTTCAGGAATAAGTACAGGATCTTTAAAAGGAGTAAATAATGACAAAGTCAATATAGCCTACCCTCCTATTCAATATGGAAGCCAATTTATCATCTATTTGTAGCATTTGTTTATGTACGTATATGTTTACATTATATGTGTGTATATGTATATGCATATATATGTGTATATATATACATATATATCACATACACTGATAGTCTATCAAGCAAACTGCTCATTATAATTGGGATAATAAACATTCTTCATTCACTTAATTTAGGCCAAAACTTTTGAAAAATTATGGATCTCATTTATAAGCCTCTGCAATATTCCAGGACTTGATATAGCCAATATAATATAGTTTCCAAACACAAGCATCTGATGGGCCTCATTATCTTTAGGAATGTGTCTTCATTTGGACTCTATTCTGGAACTCCTCCAGGACAAATGCAGATATATTTCTTTTGAGCATGTTTTTTCCCTATTTCATGCCTCCCTTATATTAGTAATCAGAGGATTGTCAAACAAAGTTATCTCTGTTGCTTCAACTAACAAGAAATCTTGGGGCAGCTGGGTAGCTCAGTGGATTGAGAGCCAGGTCTAGAGATGGGAGGTCCTAGGTTCAAATCCGGCCTCAGCCACTTCCCAGCTGTGTGACCCTGGGCAAGTCACTTGACCCCCATTGCCCACCCTTATCACTCTTCCACCTAGGAGCCAATACACCGAAGTTAAGGGTTAAAAAAAAAAAAAGTTAAAAAAAAAGAAATCTTGAACAATCTTAGGGCGGTCATGGGAGATAATTTAGAGAAGAACCTTAAAGTTTCATTTTGGGTAAGGATGGTGATAAAAGCGGATTTCTTTAGATTAGGAGTTCTGAACTAAAAAAACTAAGCTGAAGCCAATCTGATGTTGACACTAAGTTCATCATTAATATGATGAGTTCCCATAAGTGGGGAACCATCAGGTGGCCTAAGGAAGAATGAAATGGTCTAGATCAGAAATAGAGTAAGTCTATTGTGCTCAAAGGAATAATGAACTGTAGGAATTCCATGTGACCTGGAAAGACCTCCAGGAATTGATGCAAAGTGAAAGGAACAGAACCAGGAGAACATTGTACACAGAGTCTGATACACTGTGGTAAAATCGAATGTAATGGACTTCTCTACTAGCAGCAATGCAATGACCCAGGACAATTATGGGGGATTTTAGGAGAAAGAAGCTATCCAGATTCAGAGGAAGAACTGTGGGGGCAGAAATATAGAAAAAAAACAACTGCTTGATCACATGGGTTAATGGGGATATGACTGGGGATGTAGATTCTAAACAATCACCCTAGTGCAAATATCAATAATATGGAAATAGGTCTTGATCAATGACACATGTAAAACCCAGTGGAATTGTGTGTCAGCTATGGGAGGAGGGTGGAGGGAGGGGAGGGAAAGAAGATAAATCCTATAACCATGGAAAAATGTTCTAAATTAATTAATTAAAGATTTAAAAAAAAAAGAAACAGAGTAAATCAAAAATCCCATATCAATCAGTAGTGGGATCAGGGCCATGAGCAACTCTTGCCAGCATGGGCAAGATGGGGAAACCCAGGCTATTTTCAAAAATGTTATTTTTTTTTTAAACCCTTGTACTTTGGTGTATTGTCTCATAGGTGGAAGATTGGTAAGGGTGGGCAATGGGGGTCAAGTGACTTGCCCAGGGTCACACAGCTGGGAAGTGTCTGAGGCCGGGTTTGAACCTAGGACCTCCTATCTCTAGGCCTGACTCTCACTCCACTGAGCTACCCAGCTGCCCCCAAAAATGTTATTTTTATCTGCTAAATTTTATATTTTTTTGTAGTCAACAAATTAAAAGTACAGGAGGTTCTTATGTTATCTCCATCTTTCAATCAGTTGTGTGACTGTAAAGATGTGGTTTGTTGTAGACTGTCATTTGTGAAAGCCACTCTTTCCCCTTCTCATACCTTCAACACTGCCTTGGATACACACCTTCTTGCACCAATTGACTTACTTCAATTAAATTTTCAATTAAATTCCATGATAATACAGTAGTCCATACCAATGCTTTTTCATGGTTAGAGCCAATGTCAACATCTGCTATCTTATCCATTTGTTGTTGTTCAGTCATATCAGTAGTGTTCAACTCTTTGTGACTTCATTTGAGGTTTCCTTGGTTTGTCATTTCCTTCTCCAGCTCATTTTATAGATGAGAAAACTAAAGCAAACATGATTAAGTGACTTTCCCAGAGTCTCACATCTAGTAAGAGTCTGAGGTCAGATTTGAACTCAGGAAGATGTGTCTTCTTGACTTCAGACACAGCACTTTATCTACTGTGTCACCTAGCTGTCTCATGGACATACCTATAAAATATTCTTGTATAGATTTTATTGAAGTCATAAAGGTCAATGGTTATTCAGTTGTAGCAATAGAGAAAGTTAAGATACATAGCATCAACCTATTTGATTTTATCCAATCTCCTTTAAAGTATCTTGAGAATTAGTCCCTCAGCAATATCAAAATGTTGTCATCTCCAGCAAATACCCTCTGCGTGTGAATGATGTTCAGCCATAAAGGAGGTACACGTACAGGTCAAGGAGCAGGAAGTTCTGGTGTTCAGGTACATGTTATGCAGGTGCTGCTGGGGCTTTTCCATGGTCTGTCACTTGGAAAACTATGGCTTAATTGCAACTCTTGCCAAGATTTCTTAAGCTTGTTGTTTTATGAGGCAATATTTTTTCCATATTCCTCCAGAGAATGTTACAAATGAGTTTATGATCTAAACTGACATTACTCTTGCTTGTCTTTTACTTGGGAAGAATAAGTATTTGCTAACTGAGAGGGTCTCGAGGTGGTTTCATACTTTCTTGTACCAATTGATTTACTTCAGTTAAATTTCCATTGTAAATACAATAGTCTATATCAGTGCACTTCCATGATGATAGCCAATGTCAATGTCTGTTCTTTTATCCATTTTCTATTTCTCAGAGTCAACAGTTTATTTAAGTAGGTCAGATAAGAGCTTTTTACATTGCACATATCCTCTGCTCATTTGTATTCTTTCTTCCAAACTGATTTTGATCTTAATCTTTGTCCTAACAAACTGATTACTTACCTCTTCATGGACAACTATTTAATAAGTGATTCCTATCTCAGCAAATGACTGATTCCTGTTTATTAAGATATAGTTAATTGTGGTTTTGTGATATCATTTGATTCCTGTAATTATATAGATTGTCTTGACTTGCTTCTTAAAGAAACTTTTCATGATTCACATGAGGCTAACAAAACTTTGGCTTCTTTATTTTTTAGTTCTGAAATAAATTTTTTCATCTATTTTTATTATCCTACCCTTTTATTACCTTTGCATCAAAGTCACCAAGATTTAAATTACAATTTGGAGAGTCTTCTCTGTAAAAGTTTTGCAACTTCCTCACCTTTTGTTGGTGCTTAAATTGTAATTATCTTCATAATTATTTTTTTTTCATTTCCACTGTCATAGATTATGAAAATAGGCCTCTAAAAATGCTGGCAAATTTATTCCAATTTCTGTCTCCTTATTGTACTCTTGTAAGTTTCATTAGTGTTCTTGAGCTAATCAGATTTAATTTGATCTTACTCCTAGACTTTTGTATACTCATTTTCTCAAACTCCATTGTTATTTAATATTTTATGAATATTACTAGTAATCTTGCCCCATTCCCCTCCCTAATATTTTTTCAAATGAATTCATGTGCCCAATAGGGATTACCATTGACTGCTATATCTTTTTAAAAAATCATCTTATTAGTATCTTTAGTTTTTTTACATTATAGTTATTTTCCAATTTAGGTATTTGTAATTTGAGGCATATCTATGAAGTCAAAGAAAGTATAGAACAAAGTAAAACAATTTCAGCTTGCAAAAATTTTTACTGCTTATAAAAGGTAAAGTAAGAATGTCATCTTTTCTTCTCAGAATATTGAGTTCTACCACAATCACACATTTAGTGAAAGAGTGGATTTTTTTTTTTTAAAAATCTATCTGTAAAGTCCTAAATAGCATTATGCAGTTAGAAGAGAATAATTATTTTTAAGTATTTCCTATTACCTTGTAGAACAGAGTTTGATAGCAGCTAAATTATATAAAGCGAGTTGAACTTTTGTTTAAACATAGTTAAGTAAGTCATAGATTGAGTATATTTATCAATATATTGTAATGTAGCTCAAGCTGCAGACAATGTCACCTACAGGTCTAGGGACACTTTTTAGAGCATTGATAGGAAAATTAGAGGTCCAATATCATCCAGTTGCTACAAATTTGTCAAGATTCTCCTTAAATCAGAGAAGGAAAGAAAGGAGACCTGCATGTATTCATTGGGTCATGCTCCTATTTTATTATATTTTCTTTTCTTATTATTTTATCTATATTTGCTTTGGATTAACATTATACATGTATTGCATAGTTTAATCACAATAATGTTAATTATGTATATGTTATTATTAGCAAATTAATCTAGCTATTTTGAATAGGCTACCTGTGTCATTAATCCCATGAATGTAGCAGTTATTTTGGCAAGGTGTGGACTGGCTGCCCCACAAAGTATTGAAAGGGTGGAGGAGGACCTACATTATAAAAGACTCTGGGAATTGTATTTCTTCCCAGATCAGGAAGAGATCATCTCAGGATCAGAATAGAAGGGAACAGGTTTTTTGTTTGTTTGTTTGTTTTTCCTTGCTACAGTGGGAGTTATCATCTGGAAGAATGGTAACTACCAGATTTAATTGCAAACTGTCACACCGATCCTTCAGTATTCAGCACTGGCAAAGACGTTTTAAAAAGATGATGGAGACTCTCCCAAGTCACTAAAGAGCTATACGAGATTTTGGACTATGGACTTTGACAAATGCATGCCATTACATTTGCTATGGACTGTAAATATTAAAACTGAGGGAGAGAGTCAGAGAGTCTGGATTTGAAAGATTAGAGTAAAAATGGCATTTCAGCTCACCTGAGCTGTGACAGAGATGGGCACTATCCAGGGAAGGCATAGGTTTCTAGGATCATCTCTGAGCAGAAGATCCTGGCTAAGGGAAGACCTATAAAAAGGTCAGTTCTTTCTAGAACTTCCTCTCCTAATGCCTGTCTACCCACAGAAACTGTAATATAATACATAATATAAACTATAATAGAATATTTTGTCACCCAAATGTTTCTAATAACTGAATTTTGCCTCAACTGCAAAGAGGCCAGGAGTCAATTGAGTTGGATATGAATATAAAGTTAGGCAAAGAACACCATCTTTGCCTATATTGGGGGAATTTTCCTAACTAGGAGCTCAGAAGAGTTGTGACTAAACTCTAAACCTTTCACCTAAAATAATCACCAAGTGAACCTTGCAGTCCATTTTATTGCCTCTGAAGCTTAAACTAAACTAATTATTACAACAGAACTAACAAATAATTTAACAATAAATTACAAAAATACAATTGTACATAATACAATTAAATAACAATTTAACGATAAATTAACAAATTAATTAACAAATTAAAGAAATAAACTAAAATAATTATTACAACAGAATTAACAAATAGCAAATCTGAGCAATCATTATTTGGGTGTTACTTTCAAATTTTCATTGTAATAAAAAGTAAAGTTTCAGGTGGGTAATACAATACAGATAGGATGGACCAGGAGTCAAGAAACCTATATTTAGCTCTCAGCTCTGCCATGAACCATCTCTATTACCTTGAGCTGTCACTTTAGCCTTTTGGGACTTCAGTGTTCTCATTTGTAAAGTAAGGAGATTTATAAGGTACTTCCTGATCCAGCTCTGAATCTCACTTATACTGAGAAGGAATCTTCACTTATAATTTGCAAGGATGTGTTAAATTTCCTTTAGGTATTTTAGTGCCAAAGAAAACAGGCTACTCTTAAGAGCTTGTTCCAGATGGCATCTGGCCATCTTTGGGGAAGCAACAGCAAACCCATAAAATTCTCAGCTGAGAAATCAAGGCCTCAGGCATGACCAAAGTCAAAACGGCTGGATTTATACCAAGAAACCAAGGGCCAAAGTGTATAGGTCAGGCACACTGAGTCAAATCTGGGCAGCTGGCTCAACATGAAAGACCCAGAGATGTTCATAGTACAATTTAAGTGAACACAAAGATATTGATCAAAGGAGACTTATGCCAAGAGTTTTTGGATGAAATAATTATTACAGTTAAACTAAAGAGCTTTCTCTGTTAGAACTAAGTAGAGTGAATCAGCATTTCTGGCCTTGTTCTTAGGTTAGTTGAATCTCTTGGCTTCCTACTCAGAACTTCCTTTTCAACAGAGAAATTGTACGGATTTTTTTTTTTATTTTAAACCCTTAACTTCTGTGTATTGACTTATAGGTGGAAGAGTGGTAAGGGTAGGCAATGGGGGTCAAGTGACTTGCCCAGGGTCACACAGCTGGGAAGTGTCTGAGGTCAGATTTGAACCTAGGACCTCCTGTCTCTAGGCCTGACTCTCAATCCACTGACCTACCCAGCTGCCCCCTGTTCGGATTTTTTAAATGTTGATTTATATAGTAGGTTACATTAGGAAGAGAATAAAGGAAGGGAAAAGGGATGGGGGGAGAAAATAGGTGGAAAAATGTCTATAATAAGAGTAAGAGAAGAGGTTAAGTTGAGGTAGGAAAGAGAACAGATTCCCTGGAGATTGCTCTAAGTCAGAAGTGAAAATCATTTAAATTGAGATAATTTTTGGTCAGTTCTCTATCATTCATCACTACTTAAAACTTCTCAACAATTAGAGTTATCCCAAAGTAAAATAGATTAATCAAGAGGCAGTAAAGGCTAGATGACCACTTTGAGATTTTTGTTTTCTGTTGAGATTTTTGCTATCTCCTTCTGACTTTGCCTCTAACTTTCAAGAGTTAGTCACCATGGGTTCATCTGCCATCTCACCTTAGATCTTTCCTTAGCACCTGGAACCTCCTCATCTGCCTTTGTAGCCTTCTGAGTCTGGAGCATCCCTCTGCCATGCCAGCGAGTTCCTCCTGGGGGCCTCCATTGTGGGGAAGGGCCAAGGCTGGTCAGTCATCATTCTTCTGCTCTTCTGCCCCTGACTTTCCAGACTTGGGAGCCATACTCCCACATCTTCCCTTCCTTATCATACCACACTCCACAATACATCCTTCCTCCCTTCCTTTGCAGGGCCCTTTTAAGTGTTGGCTTCCCCATTAAAATGTACCCTTACCTTAAGGGTAAGGCCTGTCTTTCTTTTTGCTTATACTTGTAATCTCAGACCTTAGGGCTGTTTCTGGCATATAATAAGCAGTTTTAAAACCCTTACCTTCTGTCTTAGAATGAATGCTTCCAGGGCAAAAGAGCAGTAAGGGCTAGGCAATTAGGGTCACAGAGCTGGAAAGTGTCTGAGGTCATATTTGAACCCAGGACCTCCCATCTCCAGGCCTGACATTCTATCCACTGAGCTACCTATCTGCCTTTATAATAAGCATTTCATAAATGTTTGTTGCCTATCTCTGTGCCCAAGAACAAGTTGAATTAAAAAGTCTCTTAAGGCTGCTTCTAACTCGCAGATTCTGTAACTATGTAATAATTGATTGTATCTTTTTTCTCTTTACTCTCACTGTTTCATTCTACTCTTCCTTTTTTGTTTTCCATTTTTTGTTTTTTCTTTCTTATGCCTCAGTTCTGTCTGGTGCATATATCTCATAGGGAAAAAATGGTACATTTCCCTTTGCTCAGCTTTAAGAATTTTTTTCTTCCTTTCTTTTTCTTATTTTTAAAAATATTTTTTCCAATTACATGAAGATACAATTTTTAATAGCCATTTCCTGGCATTTTGTAACCCACGTTCTTTCTTCCTTTTCCACCTTCCCAAGACAGCAAATAATATTATATAGGCCCGTGATGGCAAACCTATGGCACATATGCTACAGACAGCACACAGAAACCTCTCTGTGAGCATGCATGCCAAGGACCCAGTGCTCTCATCCCTGCAGCACAGAATTTGCCAGAGTTCTTAACTAGAAAGCCAAAGGGAGGCACAACTGGGCTGTTCCCCTCCTCTTCTCCCCAAGCCTGACTACATCATCTGCCCCACTCCCCTGCCCAGCAGTCAATGGGAGTGCTTCCTCCCTCTCCTGGGTTGAGTAAAGGGGGAAAGTGGGGTGCACTCAGCACTCAGCAGGGGGAGGGGCACAGAATTTGGGAGGGGAGCCCACAAATTGGTCTGGGGAGTGGGGTGGGGACAGAGCCTGGCACTCCATCTCTAAAAAATTTGCCATCACTGACATAGGTTATACATGTGCTATCATGTAAAACATATTCCCATGTTCAACATGTTGTGAAAGAAGACACATATAACTTATATGAGAAAAAAAACTCATGAAGGAAATGAAGTGAAGAATTGTATGCTTCAATCCCCATTCAGACTATGTCCTGAGTATAAAAAGGTTAAAGAAAAAAAGAAAAGTCTATATAAATAAAGAAAACAGAAGAGCCATAGGGAGACAGTTAGGTCTTTTATGGTCCAAAATAACACCAAAACAAATAATGACAAATATATATATAATAATGTTAGGAATGAAGAGGACAATGACATTGCCTTCTTTGTTTAGTTTTCTGTCCTGGATCAAATGCATTTCTATGCAAAACTGAGAGAAATTAGAAAATGTCTTACCTAAGGTCAAATAATTGTCCAGGACAAAGGACTGTAATTTAGCTGCAAACATTGAATTTTGGAACCAGTTCATTGCCCATCTACATTGTCTATTAAAAATATATTTTGACAAATAAGCTCTAAAGGTTTGACTAAAAAGCACAGCCTTGACCAGTGGTCTGCAAAATGAAGGTTGTGGCATGATCCAAAGTGATTTGTAATAAACAATCAATCAGAAGGAAGGTGGGTCACATTCTACCCTCTCTGTGATGGCTACTTATAAGATTTCTCTCCAAAATAACCAAGGCTATTCCTATTCCTTAACACTTTTCTTCCCCATCCCCACTCCAACCACCTTTCTGCTGAGCCAGCATTGGGTCCTAGGCCAGTTATAACCCAACCACTACCAACAGTGGTTGCCCAAGTGTCATTGGGATAATTTTCCTGCATTTATAACATGCCCATGCCCTACCCTCACATTCATTTCCCTAGTGAGGACAGTCCTGTACACTAATAAAGTAACTGGTAAGAGCCCTGTTCTTGCCCCATTTTTGTGTGTGTGGAACAGAGTAAATTTTATGGGATAAATGAGTATGGATAAATTTTGATCTATATTGTAGACTTCTTCACATTCTTTCCCCCCAAACCTTCCAAGTTTCCCTATTAATATTAATATTGAGGGAACCACTATCCCTCTAGTTACTCAGGTAGTATTCTACCTGGAAGAATGATTTCTCCCCTAGATTCCTAAAAATCCACTGAAGAGACCTCCCCCACCCTTTGACTGTGAAAGCTCTACTGGCACATCTCCTGCCTCTCCCACAAGTGGCATCCACTGACTTTCCAAGCCAGGTAATAATGGAAGGGAGTAGGAAGTTGAAAATGTGCCACCTACTAATTGGGACCTAGCCCTAAGTTAAGAATCTCAAAGCTGCAAAGATTCTTTCCCAAAACAACTAACTTCCCCACCTTAATACTATGTTTAAAAAGACAATAGAGGCTGATTCAGTCCAGCTAGGAGAAGGAAAGGAAAGCCAAGGGAAGAAATTAGTGATAGATACCAGCATTCACAGTTGCTCTAGATATGAAGGAAAGATGACTAATATCCTGTTGGTGCCAGGTAACTTGAATTCATCAAAGAAAGACAGGTTCTTTCTTAATGTCTCCTTACTTATCTTGGGAATTAACTCTTAATTAATCTTTTTTTCCCCCTATCTTTTCTAGTCTAGAGATCATTCCAACTTTGAAGAGAAAACAGAAGTAAAATTAATTGAGCACCTCTTCCATTTCTCCATCAATTTTTAACAATTGTTATTTACTTCAATGGTGTGACCTTATTTTTTATTTGATACTATTTCCCCCTTAATATAGCTTTAAAAAATAACAACACTTTTTAAGAAATCTTGAGATTTTCTTAAAAGCCTCAATTAGTTCTGAACTTAAGCAACCTTGATACTATCCATTCAGGACAGTGCTAAACTTTCATATTCATGCTCCATTACCCGCCCTTTCATCTTTTATTCCTGTCTTTTTTCACATCTAAGTTTGTTGATGAGTTCCTAGGCAACTCCCCTTTTTATTCTTATGGGAACTTTTCTCTTCGTCATCCTCAAAATAAATTCTTGAGAAATTCATTCTTGGCTAACTTCTGTACAGTTTTAGTCCATAGAATCCTACTTACCACATCTCTGAATCTTTTGAAATTTGATCTGCTAAAATCTAGAGTACATGTCTCATTATGCCCTACTTTCCTTATCCTCCTTCATAAATCCTAAAGTAGATTAGTCACTTTCCCTCAAGGTTATCATTCTTTCCATTCCAAAAAGAGTTTCTCCTTCTTAGTGAGGACACATAGTAGACATTTCCAATCATACAAGGCATATGCCCATGTCAATGTTATTCATATTGCTACCTCCACTGTTACCCCCCAAAAAGTTCTTTTCTGGGCATCCCACTCCCATTCTAAAACTCATTTATGGATTTTCCCTCATAAGAATATCTTCTGAATGTACAATGTTACTTCCTTTTCTTCTCTTCCTTTAAAATAAGCTACACCAGGGCTATATTAGAGTTATGGGTGACAGCCTATGAAATCTTAATGATGACCATGGGTCAAATTTACCTGTTTACATTAGTGTCTTTGCCCCTTCACCTTAGATTCTTTAGTTCATCTTGCTTGTTACCGATCCTTGACACATTTTATATAGGCACTGGAGGCCATAGGTTTTATTGCTGGCTTCTCTCTTCTGTTTTGTTCCTTCTGAATTTAAGATTATCTTAACTGCTTTTCTTATGTTTTAACTGCTCTGTATGGATTCTAGTGTGAAAGATTAAGGAATTTTATTCCTCTATTTTTCTCTTCAATTTAAAATCCTTTTGATTAGATTTGTGAGATATCAAGCAAATATATTTCTACTAGCCCTTCCTAGATTATTCATTCCATCTTTTTCCAGAAGCCTGTCATTCCTTATTTTTAAGAATTGGCCCAAATATTCAATATCTATTCACTGACATTAACTTCCTAATTGCCTGTTTACTTCCTAAATTTGTTAATTCTCATCCGAAGTCTTGGTCTTTGGTTAGTAAGAATGACAAAAATACCATTTATATCCCTAAGGTAGTCAAGTTCTTGTCTAAGACTTTATAATCCTTAGCAAAGATTTCCAGATTGCTTCTGGCTGTATCATTTATGCCCACAAAAATCCCCAGGAATGGGTACTCGTTGTCAGGTCTGACACCCTTGGGAAGTTCTCCCTCCTGTCCTGGATGCATGTTTCTTAAAGATAGCAAACTGCTCTTTTTGTTACTGTCAGGCTGACAAAGAGCTCTCAGAGCAGGGCATCATTAACCCTGGTACTATATCACCACTCCTTAGATGACAAGCAGCTGCTTCCTCCTCACAAACCTCCATTTCCTCCTCTTTAGGAAGAGTTTCTTCTATTCCTTAACTCAAAGCCTTCAGCCTTTTCTCCTCCATGTCACATTCTTTGACTATCCAATCTCCTGACTCGCTAGTTCCTTTTTCTTGTTTGTTTTTACCTTAAAAGTCTTTTTTTATTTTAAGACTACTTCATTACTCCCTGGAGAATGATGAGGCATTCTTCAAACTGGTTAATTATTTTTTCTTCCATGTGAGAGACTAGCCTGCACTTTGAGCATTAATAACAAATTACTTGAATAAGGCAGGAAGTCATACATTGCACACTCTATGCAGAGGTTGGCAAATTCTCCCTGCTTCTTCATATTTTCCAGCGATGAAATCTATAGGGCTCAGGAATGTGATTGTAACTTGATCTCAGTACATGCAAGAAATCAAACTTTCAACTGTCATATATGAAGGTGCAAGAATCTTTCTTATCAGCCAGGATATTTTAATTTTCTTTGGGAGTTAATCATGTTGAGAAGGCACTGTTATTTCACACATATTTTCCAAAGAAAATGTCAAGAAAAATGATTAGTCATGATATAAACCCCTACTTCATTTAGCAGCAAAGGATTTGCTCATCCATCACTGGTGGCATCAATTTAAGAATCTTGCTGCTGTTATGTGTATTTTATCTTATTGCCAACAAGATGCCATTTTAAATGCTGCTACTTCTGTGTGTGTGTGTGTGTGTGTGTGTGTGTGTGTGTGACATCCAGAATAGCAGATGTCAAAGGAGGAGCAGGGTAAATATGAAGGTTAATGGGAACTAGCAACAGACATCATGATAAAGTAATTTTAATAGTGGATCAAGAATGATTTCATATTAACAGGTCAATATAAAGAGAAAATTAAAATCTGCCACTCTCTGTTAAGGCAAGCATTACATCCTTACATTAGTAAGGAGGCTTTACAAATGTCTATTGTATTTTTTTTTTAAATAATTACCAGTTGGGGGTGAAAGATCTGTGAAAGTTAACGAGGAGTATGGCGTAAAGATAATAGGCAGACATAAAGGTTGTTTGTTGAGTTGAGGCTTCATATGACAGATAAGGAAGATGACATACCTCTGACAGTGAGACATCTCTGGGAACAGGGTCAATAAGCAAAGAAGGTTAAGTATGCCAGGGAAAGCGGAGGAACCAAGAAAAACCAGCACACATATAATTTTCATTTGAGATTAAAATCCACTTTTGCCTCTTTATTCTGGAAATGAATTTTACCAGGATTATAGATCTAGAATTAGAAGGGACTTTAGAAGGAGCAGAACCAGGAGAACATTATACATAGAGATGGATACACTGTGGTAAAATTGAATGTGATGGACTTCTCTACTAGGAGCAATGCAATGATCCAGGACAATTCTGAGGGACTCACAAGAAAGAACACTATCCATATCCAGAGAAAGAACTGTGGGAGTAGAAACACAGAAGAAAAACAACTGCTTGAGCACATGGGTCGATGGGGATACGACTGGGGATGTAGACTCTAAGCAATCACCCTAATGCAAATATTAATAATATGGAAATAGGTCTTGATCAATGACATATGTAAAACCCAGTGGAAATGTGATTGGCTATGGGGTGGGAGGAGGGGAAGGAAAGAACATCAATCATGTAACCATGGAAAAATATTCTAAATTAATTCATTAAATAAAATTTTTCAAATAACAAAAAAAAGAAGGGACTTTTAAAATCATGAAGTTTAAACACCTCTCATTTTATATGTGAGAAAACTGAGAACCAGAGAGGTTTTGACTTGCCCATGGTCACACAGGTAGGATAGGCATTCTATCAACACTTTTGTTTACCTCCTCTAAATACTGGAGACTGTTCCTAGCTGTATGCCTATGGGCAAGTCACTTAATTCCATTTGTCCTACTCTTTCCCTTCTGTCTTAGAGTTGTTATTAAGATGGAAAGTAAGAGTTAAAAAATAGCAAAAATAAAAAGAGGGGGGCTATTATTGACTTCTTATCTCATTGGTATTGGTTTCTATTGAAATCTATTGATTTCTTATCTCATTCTCTTCAGAGACTGTTCCATTTTTTTTCCTTATCTCCTTCACTCACAACAAATCACTTAGGGTCTTACTTCACAGAGACAAAGATAATCAAATACTGAATTCCCATATTTCCCTTTGTCTACTCTTCAAAATTTCTCAGCATCATCACCTTTCCTACTTCCTCTGACAAAGACATATAGGTATTCCTATTCCTCTTTTTTAAAAAAATAACTTCATTCAAAAATATTTTATTTTCCCAAGTACATGTAATAGCAATTTTCAACATGCATTTTCTGAAATTATAAATCGAATTATCTCCCTTCTTCCTCTCCTTCCCCACCCCTTTCAGAGCAATTTGATCTAGATTATACAGGTAATATCATGCAAAACATACTTCAATATTGTTCATTGTAAGAGAATTTCATACATAACCCAAACCCTGAAATAAAACCATAAATAAACTAATGTGAAAGATAGTATGCTTTGATCTGCATCTGACTCCAATAGTTCTTTGTCTGAAAGAATATAGTATTCTTTGTCATAAGTCCTTCAGAATTGTCCCAGATTATTGTATTGCTAACAGTAGCTAAGTCTCTCACATCTAATCATCATACAATATTGCTATTGCTGTCCGTTCTGCTTGTTTTCACTGTGCATCAGTTTGGACTGTAGATCTTCCCAGATATTTCTGAAATCATCTTGCTTATCATTTCTTATAGCACAATAGTATTCCACCACCAACAGGTACCACAATTTTTTCAGCCGTTCCCCAATTTATGATTATCCCTTGTTATGTAGAAATGGATGCATGGAATCCCTGCAAAGATACAAGGACAGCCTCACCCAGAATTCCAGGGGACCCCCCTGGAGAACTTTGGGTGAGGGGGCAGTTGAGAGGAGTTGGCAGTTGCTTTGTCGGGGTTGAAGTGAGCAGACACTCTGCTTACTGCTCTTGACTTGGGGGTTCACCTGAGTGGCCTTTGTGGCAAAGCCTTTGTGGTTTCTACATAAGGGTTAGCCTGTTTAATAGGGTTGATCTTTATCAACTTCAATACAACAAATATTTAGTGATGAGAGAGTAAAAATATTCATTAATAGCAAGAGAGCCAGTTTTAGTTAAGTGCCCTTCACCCCCTCCTGTGGGGGGAAGGGCAGCTTCAATCTAACATTTTAGAGTCACCTTTCCTTATTCAAATACCTTCATTAACTACTTTAGTTTTCCTTTTTACTTCTTAATATAACCTTTACCTTCAGTATCTGTGCCTGGAAATTATTTGAGGAAATACTCACAACTCAAGTCTGGTCATCTAGTTTGAATCCTGTCAGCTGCCAGTTTAAGAAGATCAGTTTTATCTCTGGCCTCAACAGTTATATAGCTAGCTTCTACTTATTCCTCTATCAGACCTGTAAGGAATATAAATTAAAGAAAGGGAACATTATTGGGGTTCAGCCATAACAGAAACTTACCAGAAGAATCTTATCCAGTCTCCATTTTCCAACTGAAGCAGTAACTGTTAGAGGGGGAGGGTTTTGAGATCCAGGAGTGTCTAACCCCCTCCTTTCTCACTGAAGCCTGTCAATCAGTGTTTGTGACTTGAAGGTCTATTGGCCCTGACACATTTATCTGCTTCTCCAAATTATCTGTTATTATCATCATAACACCCTTCAATTTTCAATTCTTTGCCACCACAAAAAGAGCTGCTATAAATATTTTTGTACAAGTAGGACCTTTTTCCCTTTTATCTCTTTTTATTTACTTATTTTTATCTCTTTGGGATTTATCTTTATATTTGGGATGTATCTTTGGGATACAGACCCAGTAGTGGTATTATAGGATCAAAAGCTTTGCACAGTTTTATAGCCTTTTGGGCATAGTTCCAAACTGGCCTCTGGAATGGTTGGATCAATTTATAATATCACCAACATTAAGTGGGACATTAGTGTCCCAATTTTGCCACATCCCCTCCAATATTTATCATTTTCCTTAATGTCATATTGACTGATCTGATAGGTATGAGGGGGTACCTCAGAGTTGTTTTATTCCGCATTCAAGAGTGATGTAGAGCATTTTTTCATATGATTATTGATATCTTTGATTTCTTCATCAGAAAATTGCTTGTTCACATCCTTTGACCATTTGGCAATTGGGGAATGATAAATATTCCTATAAATTTGACTTAGTTCTCTAAAATTTTGAGAAATTATACCTTTATCAAGAATTTTTTTCCTGGTTTGTTGTTTTCCTTCTAATTTTGGTTACATTGGTTGTGTTTGAACAAAAGCTTTTTAATTTAATATAATCCAAATGATCCATTTTACATTTATAATGCTTTCTGTCTCTTGTTTGGTCATAAATTCTTTCCTTCTCCATAGATCTGCTAGGCAAACCATTCTACAGTTCCCTAATTTACTTATAGCATCACTCTTTATATCTAAATCACACACCCATTTTACCTTATCTTGGTAAAGGGTGTGAGATATTGATCTATATCTAGTTTCTGTCAGGTTTTTTTTTTCCAGTTTTCCCAGTAGTTTTTGTTAGTGAGGTTTTATCCCAAAAGCTGGGGTCTTTGCATTTATCAAATAGTAGGTTGTTAAGATCATTTAACTCTATATAGTATGTATCTAATCAATTTCATTGATCCACCATTCTATTTCTTAGTGAGGAAAGGAATTTGCAGAAAGATTTCAAGCAATGTACAGATGCAGGAAAAGCAAGAAGAGAAGATGGAACGTTGGTGAGAGAGAATTTTGAGAGAGCTGACGGAATCTGGCAAGGGACAGTTGGAGCCTGAAACTCAGTCGGAGAGAAAGCTCTGGACCTTTCTTTTGGACTCCACCAGCAAATCCTGAACTGAAAGTGATACCTGAGAAAAACTAGTGAAATCCTGTGGCTGAGTCCTCAATCCTTGGAGATCTACCTGTGTGGACTCAATCAAACCACATTCTACCTGAGGGGGTCTTGCTCTGAGAGTGGACTAAATTGAGCCAGCAGGAAACCTCTGATCCAAATCTGCTAACATTCTATTGAGTTGGTTGATTTCTTAGCCTAGGGATTAGTTTAGATATTGAACCATCTAGATCAGTGGTTCCCATACTTTTTTGGCCTACCACCCGCTTTCCAGCAAAAATATAACTTAGCGCCCCCTGGAAATTAATTTTTTTATTTTAATAGCAATTAATAGGAAAGATAAATGCACCTGTGGCCATCACCTCACCCCTGGATCACTGCAGCACCCACCAGGGGGCAGTGGCGCCCACTTTGGGAATCACTGGTCTAGATTAAAGAGGATCTTTAAGTTTGCCTCCACTGTGGCCTAGGGCAGAAGACTGTAGTCCATTGGGTTGATAAATAGGGATTCCAGTTACCTGCTTTCCGGATCCAATCTAGCCACCATTCACTTAAATAAACCAATTTATAAAGAAGTGATAGCAGTCAGATCAAATTGGCTATAAGGGGATATCTTAGAGTGGGAGAGTCTATTTAGATTGGGCAAAGTTAAGTCCCAATCAACAGACTTTCTCTCCCTCTCTTGCATACTGACCTGGGGGGAAACATTAAAGAAAGCTGGGTTAAAGCAAAATTCCCAGCAAACCCACATTCCTCTTTCCTGAGGTATTTGTTTCTCTCTGGCACAGTTGCTGTGCTACCCTTTATCACACAAGCTAAGCTGACCCAGCTCAGGGAGCCCCAAAGGGCACTTGCTCTCTGAGTTTTGTAGAAGCTGCCCTGCCAGACCAAGTTATATAAAACATTCTTGGTCACCAGTTACAACCTTGCAGGGGTTCTTGATTCATCATTTAACTGTTCTCAAGTAAGGGGGAGAGAGAGACATCCATTTTGATCTCTGTCTCAGAGGGGAGGCATCCTGTTAAAGGTTAGATCACATTAAAACTTGACCACCCGTTTTACAGCCATCTTTCCGGGGTTTCCCAATCTAATGTTAACATTAGCCAGTACCAACTTGTTTTGAGGACTACTTCTTTATACTACTGTTTGAGTTCTGGCACTGGCTAGGCTACCTTCCTTCATGCATTGTTTGTTTTTTCATTAATGCCCAGGATATTCCTGACCTTTTGTTCTTCCAAATGAATTTTGATATTATTTTTCCAAGTTCTATAAAATAATTATTTGGTAGTTTGATTGGCATGGCATATGAAGAAATAAATTAGTTTAGGTAGAATTGTTACTTTTATTATATTCACTTGGCTTAATTCATGGGCAATTAATATTTTTCCAATTGTTTAGATCTGATTTTATTTCTTGAAAAGTGTTTTTGTAATTGTGTTTATATAATTCCTATGTTTAGTCTTGGCAAGTAGATTCTCAGGTACTTTATATTGTCTAGAGATCATTTTTCCTTCTCAAAGCAAATCTCTCCACTTGGGATCTTAATCTCATTCCTGCCCTCCATGGCCTCATCCTAGGCCTTGGTCTAGCAACCTTTTTCTGGTGCTTCATTCATTCTCTCAATTCATTCTGTCTCATCCCTCGTTCTTCAACTGCCTACAGACATGGTCCACTTGTCCCAACCTTTAAAAAGCCTTCCCTTGGGGGCAGCTGGGTGGCTCAGTGGATCGAGAGCCAAGCCTAGAGATGGGAGGTTCTAGTTTCAAATCTGGCCTCAGACACTTCCCAGGTGTGTGACCCTGGGCAAGTCACTTGACACCCATTGCCTAGCCCTTATCACTCTTCTGCCTTGGAGCCAATACACAGTATTGACTCCAAGAGGAAAGGTAAGGGTTTAAAAAACCAATAAATAAATAAAATTAAATTAAATTAAAAAGCCTTCCCCTATTGATGAGAAAGTCCTTTTATAAATCTGAATAAAATGGATAGTCATCCCTCTACTCAAAATCCTTCAGTTTCTTACTGTTTCCAACTGTGAAAGTTCAAACTTCTCAGCTTAGTATTAAAAAGTACACATAATATGGTTGTACCATGCCGTTCCATTCTTATCTCAAACTATTCCTTTCTATGTACTCTACGTTTCAGTCAAAGGTCTACATTCTAATCTCTTCTATACAGAGATATATTGGTAAATATTTAACAACCAGCTCTCCCTAGGAAAAAAGAATGTATGCACGACACTTTTTTTTTTTTAACTCTTACCTTTCATCTTGGGATCAGCACGAAAGGCAGAAGAGTGGTAAAGGCTAAGAAACTGGGGTTGACTTTGTCCAGGGTCACACAGCTAAGAAGTGTCTGAAGCCAGATTTGAACCCCAAATCTCCCATCTCTAGGCCTGGCTATCAATCCACCGAGCCACTTAGCTGCCACCTATGTAACACACTTTTAAATTCCATCTGCCTTATTAACATTTTCTCCATCACTTTCTTAAGTTCAGTCAATAAATCAAGTTCTAATTTGTAGTTTGCCTGTTTCTTTTTTTTTTTAAGCCTTACTTTCTGTCCTATTTATAATTCTAAGACAGAAGGGCAAGGGCTAAGTAGATTGAGGTTAAGCGACTTGCCCAGGGTCACACAGCTAGAAGGTGTCTCAGGTAAGATTTAAACCCAAGTCCTCCTGACTCCAGACCTGGTACTCTATCCACTGTGCCACTAGTTGCCCCTTATTTGCCCATTTCTTTTTTTTTCCCTTTAAAACCTTACCTTCCATCTTAGAATTAACACTCTGTATTAGTTCCAAGGCAGAAAAGTGGTAAGGGCTAGGCAATGGGGGTTAAGGGACTTGCCCAGGGTCACCCAGCTGGGAAGTGCCTGAGGCCAGATTTGAAACTAGGACCTCCTGACTCCAGGCTTAGTACTCTATCCACTGTGCCACCTAGTTGCCCCTTAGTTTATATATTTCTTTTTTAAACCCTTACCTTCCATCTAAGAATCAATACTATGTATTGGTACCAAGGCAGAAGATTGGTAAGGACCAGGCAATGGAGATTAAATGACTTGCCCAGGGTCACACAGCTGGGAAGTATCTGAGGTCAGATTTGAACCTAGGACCTCCCATCTCTAGACTTGACTCTCAATCCACTGAGTCACACAGCTGCCCCCTTAGTTTGCCTTTTTCTAAAGTGTAATTGCTCACAATGAAAACTTAACAGTTGGCTCTTTTGAGCTGATTCAAGCTAGTTCTAGCATACATTCCCTAATTGTATATACTTACTTTTTTGCTCATACTCTTCTTGATGCATGAAATGTTCTTTCCAGGGCCTATTTAATTGCTATCTTTAAAGCCTAATTCAAGCATTACCTTTTTTAGGAATCCTTCTCTGAGAACCCCATTTGCTAATGACCTTTCTCTCTGTATATTTCCTATAGAACTTTGTACCCCTCTTGGGCTCTTATCATATACTTTACAATATTTCATAGAATAAATGATAGCTATTGGACTCTAACCTTCTTGACAGCAGGGCTCATGTCTTATCTAAATCTTCTTATCTAAATCTTCTTGCATCTTCTCTACCACCAAGCACTGTGGTTTGTTGAATTATTGTTTACCTCTCTCTTTTGTAGGTACTCACTGACCAATGTACTGAAAAAATATGTCTAGCGATAAGGAGTATCCTATGAGTTGTTTTTGTAAGTTAATGCTTATGAAACATCTTACGTGATCTCTGCTAGTTGAAAACTGGAGTTCTGTGCCCAGTGGTTATTTGTTCTAACCTTTCCCTTCCCTGGTCTCACATATTTATCTAACAGCACAGTATCAGTGTCTTGCATATATTAATAAGTAACAAATAGGTAAACTATAAATATTTGTTGAATTGACTGGATTAAATTGATTTTAACAGTCCTCATTTTGACAACAGTTATCAAGCCAAGTACTTAAAACTAAGCTAGGTTGCACTGTGGATAAAGAGTCAGGTCTGGTGTTGTATGAAGAGTGAATCAAACTTTCTTTGTCTATCAATCAGCAATTTTTAAATTAATCAATCAAAAACTTAAAGTACCTCTACCAGTCATTAAGTAAGAGAGTTCACAAGTCACTTGACAGAGTAGGTGACAACTCTAGAGGCCACTGACCACCCTTTGGGCAGTACGATGCAAATTGAAAGACTGCAATGGGTTCCTGTAAAGCAGAGGGAGGGACAGGAAGTGATGTGGGTAAAGGACTATAAAAAGTCCTGAACTTCCTGTCCAGAAGACCTTTAGCTTGGATCTTGGGCTTGGAAGACTTTGCCTTGTGACTTCTCTTTCTGGACTTCTCCCTGGATTCTGCCCCAGTGAGCTGGATGAGTAGCGGGCCTTCCTTTCCTGGAGTAGACTGCATTGGTGGAACCCTTGCTGAAGACACTACCTGGTCCTCTGGCTGAAGATTAACGAGCCCTGCAGGGGATGAGCCCCACACCAAAGTAGAGCTTAGGATGATAGGCTAGAAAAATCCTCTACCACCTCCTTACATTTTCTCACTTTCACTCTTTCCACCTTTTTGTAAATAAAGCTACTAAAAGTCATTTTGACTTAAGTTATAATATCTTTAAATCAGTGACACAATATTACTATAGAATTCTCATATTAGCATTAAAACCTAAATTTTAAAATTCTTACAGTTGGGAGGTCCTGGGTTCAAATCTGATCTTAGCTACTTACTAGCTATGGGACCCTGGGCAAGTCACTTAACCTCAATTACCTAGCCCTTGCCTCTCTTCTGTCTTAGAACCTATCCTTAGTATTGATTCTAAAACAGAAAATGGGAGTTACCAAAAAATGAAAATAACTGGAATTCTAAAAGATGACAACATTTGGTAATACATAAAATATTTATTAGTATGAATCAGTATACGTTAACACAAAATAACAGGTACAGTTTTGTTGTCATTGTTGGAATTTGAGGATTTTTGTGGGGTGAAGTTGGGAATGCGCTACCGTCTAATGAAAGTCCTAACATAGTAAAAGCATTCCCTCTATGCAGGAACTGGGTCCAGCCCAGTCAAAGCCTTTTACAAAAACATAAGAAAAAAGCACAACACACATCATGCTGACATTGGAACACTGGGTCTGGTTTAAAAAAGGGTTAAAATAGTAAACATATATCATCAGAATACTTCATAAGTCTGCATCCATGTCAGAGCCTTCTCATTCACAAGTTAACCTATTGCCCAACTTGCCCTGCTCCTTGGGGAGCCATGTAAAGCGGGGAGTGGGCAGCAGTGGCTTGTTTTCAGCTGTCACATGTTACAGCATTATGTCCAAAGGAAGCATCTCACCCATGCCCCCAGCACTTAGCACAGTCCTAGGCACGTAATCGTCATTTAATAAATGCTCGCTGACAGACTGACGCCTAGGCATATACCCTGTAGGGAATGAGATTCATCCTCTTTGGGGCACAACTCCAAAACCTCTGTGAGAGAATGGCTAATTTGGGACCCTCAAAATATTGAAGCCTGAATGGAAAATGCAAACTTAGTATCATTAATGTACCATTTTTAAAGTGAAAAAAAAAGGCAAGTCAACAAGTTATCTATATTACCCTCTTACACATCACTACTTCCTATCTTTGGCCTTTCTGTCCTTAAATGTGAAGGGGGGACTATAAAAATTCATATTTACAATGTACAATAGATATCTGTAAGCCAGACTCAGCCAATGAAAGGTATAACATGTCAGCTTAAGAAATGTAAGATCCTATTTATATATGTATATATGTACACAAAGAGAAAAGGGGCAGGGAGAAAAAAATGGAAAAAGAAAGGAAGGAAGGAAGGAAGGAAGGAAGGAAGGAAGGAAGGAAGGAAGGAAGGAAGGAAGGAAGGAAGGAAGGAAGGAAGGAAGGAAGGAAGGAAGG